>NW_010252647.1:46311-90662 GCF_000690775.1 Eurypyga helias
CATGTCTCCACTGCTCTTGTTTTGACCAAACATATCAACCTGCTCCAAAGGGTAAGTGTGCTGGTGAGAGAAGAGGGAAGCCTCTGCAGGCAGCTGAACTCTTCTGTTCCTACCTGATGGTCAATGTCACCTCTACGGATCAGCTCTCGGAGCACCTGTACCTTACCGTACTGCAAGCTTTTAGTGCACCAATGACGATAAAGTCAGCAAGTATTTGTGACACACGCTTTTACCAATGCCGTTCCGTCCAACCCCTCACTTCACAAAGACCGTCCCAGCCATCAGAAGACACATATTCTTAAAAACTTGCGAGGTTCCACATTTCTGAGGCCTTTTTACTGTCTGCCTTGACTGTACTTGTCAGAGTTGCTAGCAGAATTACTTAGCCAAACATCAGTAAACAACAACAAATTTTTAACAGATGACAAATCCTTTGCCCCCAGCCTTTTTATGTTCAGATTTTCTCTCATGCAACAGAGCTTTGGTGAGGCTCTGACATCAGCTGTGAAAAAGGTCACAGAGGAAATAAGGGACCTTTTCTCCCACTCAGACTCGCTATCCTTTCAAAACCAAACTCACCATTCTTGGATGTAGAGGGGGACGTTCAGTACCTTCACATATGGACGGCTTATTCTATATGTTGAACATGCCTGTGAGGTAATATTTCAGCTGAATCTATTGTCTGTCACATCTGGTATTTTGAATAATCGGTTAAGTGAACAGTAAATTAAATTAAGCCAAGCCAGTGTCATAAACCTAAAGTGCATTTCCAAAGGTTCTCCCATATGAAAGGGGATTTAGCTTAGAAGGCTTTAATATCCTGACTCTGAGATCCTTAATTGCAAATAAATCAACAGCCTATGTGGTTGCACCCATGGAATAGCCCACCACAGTAGATTAAAAATAACTACTTGTGAGAAAAGAAAGCGACGATGCAGATGGATTTTTTCAGCACAGAAAACTGCCACTAATGAAAGGGCTTATGATGATGCCAACCGGAGCCAGGAGGCTAAACTGGAAATATTTACCGTAGGAAAGATGAGGTGGTTTTATCTGCCTGACACTGGGATCAGTCTGGTGTCCCACTAAGCAGCTGCTATCCGAAGGGCTCTGGAAATACCCCAACATTTCCTCCCATCTCCTGGAGCTACTGGCTGAATCACTCCAGCCTCAACCGAAAGAATGATCTCACGGTAAGTAACAGAAACCTACAGCTAATCTGTAAGCTTGTCCTTGGGGATGCTCTACACAGCCTCATAAACACAACGGTTGTACCGATTTCAGCCGAAGGATTGTCTTTTCGCACACCTCTAACATCACTGAGCACCACGCTTTACCAATAAAAGGCTAATGAACCAAAACAGTTGCTCATATGTCTCCTTACTCCTTCTCCGAAATGTCACAATAAATCTATATTGCCAGGTAACAGCAAGCAGATGGATATCGTAGCCTGTAATTTGGCATAGGTGTTCTCAATCACGTTAACCAGCGATAACCAGCTTTCTCATTTATTAGAAGCACATTATCATTTTCTAAAAGGTTTTTCTCAGGACAAGGGTAAAACCTCTGTCCTATTGCTTTATCCATTATGGAGAGAATGAGGGATAGATTTCTGGAGACAAGGCGGAGTTAACCACAGAAAATCACATCTTCAAGTAAGCATATAAACAACAGCAAAAATTTCCTAGAAACACTCTTTGATGGAGGACATGGCCTCGTGGAAGGTATCTCCTGTTGTTTCGTGAGCAGCCCAGGAAATACTGTGTGCCAGCTTTGTTAGGAATGGTATTTCCTCAGTGAGAATGAAAGATACAAAACTATCGGAAAGACAAAACTTCCCTGAGACACAGCCCCCGTGCACTAGCAAAAAAGTGTTCTATTTAAAAAATAATCAACCTAAAGAATAGAAAAACATGTGGATTTTACCATCTGGGAAAAATAAACTGGGGATGCAGTGCCATTTTTAATGACATGGAAAGGGCTAAAATTTGAAACTGAATGCAAACCCTGGCAAACAATGTGAGCTTCAGTCCTGACTTCCAGACCCTGCCTTGCCCCGCGACTCACAGGAGGTGTGTAGCCTGCCTGGGAAGAAAATCTACATTTCCCCACTCTTATTCCTCTGATTTTAGGATTCCATGAAATAATCCTAGAAACATTCCCTTAAGGTATTTGTTACCCTTGAATTTGTTTGCTAATGAGCTCCTAGTTGTGGCACAGCGAGTTCATCAAGTACTCTACTTCTATAAAACAAAGCGGTACTGCAGCTAATTATTTGTTAAACTCATTATCAGAGCTCTGCTACTGTAAAATTTTATAGCTATTGAATTTTCCAGCTGACATCCTGCTGCAAGACATTTGGTAAGGACTGTAACAGAGGTCTTCTGCCAGGCCCCACTGGGACAGCTGAGGATGTTAAAGGTGGACACGTACTAACAGCAAGGAGCATGAAAATGTGCAAACTTCCTCCTGCTGTAGAAATGACAATTGCTGGCAGAAGAAGAACGAATACTGTTAGTCCCAACAAGGGTCAGCAGTGTCTGTCCAAACTACTGTACGCATCATATCCCAGTTTAAAGTATTTTAGTGTCACAGTTATTCCCTTTCCTTGCTAATACGGCAGTTTTACATCAAATTTACCAATAAATACCTTTCAAGGAAAATAAAGGCAGATGGTACCTTCAAAAAAGCCTAAGATATAAGCAATCCAAGCCTGCCAATATTAATTGGGGCTAGAGCTGCTTTTAAAACCTTAAAGTAATAAAGCAGCAGTGATACAAGGGGCTTTAGAGCTCCTGCTTTTCTTGCAACCCTTAGCACCTGCAATGGGGCATCTCAGGGCATCCCTAGACACTCACTGAAGTCCAGGGAAATCTCTCCACTGACCTTTGGGGTGCTGGGTAGGATCAGGACAAGTGATCAACAAGTTTTCCCTCTCTGCACACTAAAGAACAATATATTAGTAAAAAATTAATAGCTTGGTTAACTATTCATTAACAGAAATGCTACAGTGCTCTTACTATTTGAAATTGCTCCTTATTAATGGAAGAGGCAATGATATTTAAACAATGATCTGACAGCACTGGAAGCATCACCGGCAGAGCACAGGCAGAAGAGCATGGGCAGGTTGGTGACTGCAGCATTGACCATGGTGTCTTACATCTTGCCCTGGAAGCACGGATTAGCCGAGCCTGGCTAAACTGGGAAACTGAACTGGAAAATATGTTACCGTATTAATTCTGGGGTTAAGACACATTAGGATTCTGCCCCGGCAGAGAATTCTATTTCTTCAGTTGGGAGGATGGTGCATTCCCTTCTCTGCCTCACTGTTGGTACAGGAGCTCAGGTACTGGTGAGGCTCGCTGTCCTGAAATCTGTCATTACGTTGTGGTGGATAACAGTTTCTCCCTGTCATTCCCACCTTTTCTTTCTACTCCCTGCTCTAGTGCATTGAGATTAAGGAACGAGGAACAATAAGGCCACATCTCCAACAGAGAAATGCAATGTTTCAGCCTGAACACAGGAAACCTGAAGAAGATTTAAATACAGTTGTGTCATCCACTCCAGCCCTGCAAATCCGAGCCGTGAGTCAGGCATCCTCTTTGTCAACCATTGCAATTGCAATGTCCTCGATTAACAAGTCCTGCAGTCCTTCCCACAGCCCCTGGGAATGCGGACTTCTGGGACGAGCCAGAAGCCAACACTGCAGTGGCAGAAACAAATCCACTGAAACGGTGCAAGTGCTTGCCCGGCAGTGGCAACCCGTGGAGGCTGAGCCAGCAAGTCCCTTCCAGACAGGGCCCACAGGCAGAGAAGCCAACCAGAGCACCTTCCAACGCTGATACTAGATAAAAAGGATAAACCACTAAAATGACCTATTTGGCAAAAGGGAGAATTAGATTTCCAAAACTGCTCGTGGTGTTTTAGATGAGGAAGTTTTGGAAAGAGAGGCCAGTGCTTCCATTTCCACCACTGACTGGCTTTGGATGTGAACACAATCTTTGCTGCCCTGAGTAACACACCTGCCATGCAGTAAGGCAAAGAGAATGAAAAGAATTGGGGAATCTTCAAGGTAAAACTATTATATCATGAAATCACACTGCTATGCAATGTCCGTTCTTCTGACTAATTAGGCTGAATTGTAAGTGCAGGCTACTTTTTTTTTTTTTAAAAAAAAAAAAAGGGGCTACCAATCGCTACTATAGATAAAATCAAAACAGGATTTATTGACTTGAAGGTAGTACTTCGCCATGCATATGAAAAATAGTTATGCATTTATCCTACTAAAAAAATCACCCTACACTATTTGATCGTCGGTGATACTGAATTAATAATTTTAGCAAATCAGAGGGAAGTTAATGTAATCCTCAATTTGCTTTACATCTTCAAAGTCACCTACGGCATTTTACAAGGCAGGTAATATTATCACAGCTGGACACCTAGGTAATCTTTTGAGCTCTTTTTCCCTTTCAAAATAAATGTTACAGATTTACCATGATACTGCTAAAATAGCTGTTAATTTACTTCAACGGATGAAAGAAAACAGGTGAATTAACAGAGCCCTGAGCTCCATCAAACTGAACAGAAATGCCAGGAGGGCACATTATAAACATGAAATCCAAGGCTGCAGATGGACCAGCAAGGAGAACCTCCTGCTACACCTCGCCATTTCAGGGGAGGTTTGGATTCAACCTCCTCCACCCTGGGTAATCGTTTGTCCTCTGATCCAAAGCTGTGATGGCAGATGCTCCACAAGAGCAAACGCGCTGTTTGAAAACATCAGGTTGGCTCTTTGAGGCCAAAACCGAAAGGAAAGCTAACAAGGACCCCAACACTGAATATATTCCTCTTTTCAGCCTGGCGTTCACACTCTGGAAGCCACGCAAAAAACCTACTAGGCTCAAAACACTGAGAATAGGAAAGACTCAGCTTTAATTATGATCCAGTTCAAAATACTGCTTTTAACTCTTCTTCTTCAGGAAACAACAACTGTTGAGTTTAACCAGTATCTCACCTCCTGGAAAAAGCATGGCTGTGCCCATAAATTAAGCTCAGTTTAAAAGCTCAAGAGAGATGTACCGGCCCCACAGGAAATCACTGCCATTTCTCTCTGTGCCTAAGGACCCAAGATAGGTTCAAAGCAGCGAGCACAAATCACGTGTCTGTGCTGCAGAGGACAGGTGTTGGGTTTGCCATCACTTGTTGCCCAGTTGGATTTCTTTCTTACAGCAAAATGCTGGAAGCATGAAGTGCTTGCGCAACACCCACCGTATCTGCCTACGCTGGGCTGCGGTGGGACCACACACTGGGGTGGTTTCCACCACCCGCATCATCTCAAGCTCCACAACACCCACAGTGCTTTCTTATGGACACATTATTAATATGAATCTTGAGGGATGTGGTCATCTTACTACCCATCTAATGTCCCCCTACGCTACCTTTCAGCACCGTTTAGGACATTTCAAAGACAGCAAACCTGCTGTACGAAGTCATACTTGCCACTTGTCAATGGTGCAAGGAGCAAGCCCCAACCACTGTTCTGTAGGGACCTGGTATAGGAAATCACTGGCAAGTTCATGGTAGTAGCCCAAGTTTATTGAGTCTTTAACTGGACAACCATTTCATTTTGTATCTGACCATGGCTCCAGTCTAACTTTTAGCAAGTACAGAATATTATAGCAAAGACATACTCACTGTGTAAGAGCCTGATGTAAATACTTGATGAAGACTAAAGGCTCTCTCCACTAACTTTCTGCACAGAGTAGTCAATGCTTACTCTTAGAGTTCCTTTAAATACACGTTATTCACACAAACGTATACCTCAGGCTCTTCCTTTAAAGCATAATTTTCATGGGATACTACTGCCTGCTTTTTAAATAGAACTTTAAATATATATACATATAAAAATCATTTACAAACATTTACATATCAGAAAAACCTAATCAAAACCTCCCTGATTTCCATGTCAGCTGTCATAGATGTTTCAGCATCAGCAAGCTTATATTAAAAAAAAAAAACATATTTGTCTCCTTACATAAACTATTATAGCAATACAATGTAAAAAGTTAGCGATCTAAATGACACTTGAATAGGGGGAGCTGTAAAAGCTGGAATGATTGATTTCATAATGTTTTCAGGCATTATAAATAACCTTTAAATGCCTCTTCTGCCCTGATTTGCATAAGCAATTGACAGTTCATTAGATACGGGGAAAAAACAAGACAAAAACAAGGCCCAGACAATAGCAGGGACTTTGGTCTAAACAAGGATTTGGGGGAGTGACTGCGACTTCATAAAAGAAAAGGGCCAGCACACAGAGTCCTTCTGCAGAGCTCATAATTAGGAGAGGGTCAATCAGTGCTGCTTCAGTCTCAGATCACCAAAAGATCTACTGCAGATCCACCAGGATTAGCACTGAGTTCACCCCACGTGCTGGAAAAGCTGTGAAAATTGATGTACAGATCAGGGCTAGAGGCCAAAACGGCTGGGACCTCTGCAGGAACTTCATAGTATCTCTGTAGGAAATCCTCCCTAACATCCAAAGCGTTTCCCACAGCTGCCACAGCTGGAAGCGCCCTTCTCGCCACACCTCAACGAGCACCCACGCAGCCCCACAAACGCGCGCCCGAGTTGGCGGCATTTCTTACCCACGTACGAAATGAAAGGGTTTTGCGCACAGACAGACAGATCCATTTGCTCTGAGCTGCAGCCCAAGGTAGCAGCTACAGGGCATGAAAAGGGAGGATGGGAGACCAGGGGAAGAAATCAAGACAAGGGAAGATAATTGAAAGTACCAGTGCATTAGTTATGTTGCATATATCTAATGTAATTAGTATTAATAAGCTGTCAGTCAGAAGATGTAGTTGTT
Source organism: Eurypyga helias (assembly GCF_000690775.1). NCBI lineage: Eukaryota > Metazoa > Chordata > Aves > Eurypygiformes > Eurypygidae > Eurypyga > Eurypyga helias. The sequence continues at coordinate 53,180 of NW_010252647.1, forward strand.
AAAAGGCAGTTTTAATAGGGGAAAATGATAATTGAACTCCTCCATGTACTTGTCTGTACTTATTTATTCTGCTGGGTGGTGGGTTTTTTTTTTTCAGTTCATTGCCACGGATGCACGTTTGGCACAAGTAACACTGAAAAAATAAACTGAGATTTTCCTTTATAAACTAGAAAAAAAAATTGATAGCTTATTGTTCTGAGTAGCACTGAGCACAGGAGGAAGGCTCAGGGAGGCCAACTGTTCAGTTCTACACTGGGTTCCCACTCAAACCACATCATTTTCAAGCCATACCTTTATGTGAATTTTGTTTCGCTATATATACACTTGTTTCTGCAGTGTCTGACATAGCACTGCTGCTCCTTTATTCTCTACTAGTGGGTGAAGACACTCCAGACGCTCTGCAGGGTCCTGGTCTTGTGGTTTAACACTGCAGTTCCTAAACCTGGTCAAATTATGTGCAGTGAATAATATATTCAATAATCTCTTTTTTTTTTTTTTTAATTTTTTCAGCTTCTGGAAAGCAGTTTACAGTGCTCCCCAAAGCACCTGTAATGAGAAACTACTCGCTAAATATTTTATACAAATAGTTATTAGTCTGTATCTTGATCACAAGCAGTTTGCTGCGGATTCAAGTGGGACAGAAGGATTAGGGTTGGATTTGTATTTCTGTAAATTTGCCACATGTAGCTCCTGGAGAGAGTTTGCTTCCTCTGCTTCTCCAAGCAGCCCTCATGCCAACAGTTGGGGTGCTTCAGGCTCCAGCACCCACATGGCCAAGCTTAAGTTTACATTAGCTCCCACCCACCCCAGTACGTCATCCATACTGCGAGCACCTCCCAAGTCTCAGAGCTACGTACAAATACCATGTCCCTGGTTTAGAGTGGGAGGAAGTAAAAACAGAGTCAAACTTTGAGAAAGTCTTGGCCTATGGAGAAATCCTGACTTTTATACCCAATGTCAAGAAACCTTTCCTCTTCCTTCTGACAGAAGAACCCAGACCATGGGCATCACCTGCCACACGGTCCCTCAGGTGCCCCTTCAGTGCCGTCCTCTGCCTCCCGCTGCTCCTCACCTCCAAACAGAGCACCAGGAGTTAATGGTACCACCAGGAATTCTATGTCATATAAAGTGAGAAATGCTTCTAGCTAGGTCATTTAAATCACCTACAAAATATAAGGAAACTGGAAGTTGTAAAGCCATGGCTAGTTTTCCATAAAGGCTGGAAAACGCTAAAAGCACCATTCCGACTACTGCAGATGACTTAAATTCTGAGTTTGTAAAATCTGGGATGAAGAAACTGAAGGCCTTGTCAGGCTGCAATAGTTCCTGTCAGCTCCCGTTATCAAAATGAAACATTTCTGAACCAGCACCATTCCAGGCAAGGGATACAGGACATTTTCTGACTCAGGCTAATAAAAGAAAAAAATAGACTTTAGGGGTGATGAGGAAGAAAAATGGGAACTGCGACACCACCAGAGTCCCCACTCCTGCATCCGACACCCTGCCGCGCGCGGGATCACAGAGGAGCCAAAGTGGGGCTGCGGAGATGCCAGACCTCCACCCTGGCCGTATCAGGACTCTCCAACGCCTGACGTGACTAATTTGGATTGTTACAGTTGGAGCGTTGTTTGGAAAACATTGACTGTTTCCTAAATGTAATTAATTGTAATCATTTGTTGCAGTCGTTGAGAACGAGGCCCCATGTAGCGCCTGTCAGAACGAGGATGCAGAGAAGGTCACGGTCCATCAGCGCCATCCCGGGAGATGTCTTAGACCCCATCAGGCAGAAAGTCAAGCAGTGGAAACGTGCTCCTGGAGCTCTCTGGGACCTCCCTTTGGTGTTTCCTTTCCTCCTCCTCCTGCCAAGCTCCAAAGTGAAAATACGTGGTTCCAGTGTTTTTAAGGACAGGGAAGGTTGAAGAGGAATCAATGTCCTTTCAAGGTCTCATCTTTCCAGGACAAAATGTTTGCAAGGCACTTTGGACAGGGGCAAATTTGTGGTTGTTTAACAGCTTGTCCCATAACTGCAAATAAGGATCCAGCTGAGGCACAACTCCTCTGTACAGGAAACTTGGGTTTGAACCCCGTGCCAAGGGACAGGGCTCATTTTCAAGATGCACAGCTGCTCCTCAGCCTCCCCAGCCATGGGGGGACCATTCGCTCACCCCCTTACAGATCAGACTCCCCAGAGACACGCATACGACTGCTGGGGCTCTTCTTCTCCAAGCAATGCTGATACAGGAGCTGGCCCCACCACTGGAGACAGGTTTTCAACCCATTTTCCAAGTTGTTTATTCACACAGGGACAAAAATTATTTTCTTCCAACCAGGTTTTCTTGTGTCAGTCACTCAACATGTTCCTGCTTTGTTTTCCTCCCTTTCTCATTACCTTTTCTGATAGTAAAGACGTTGCAGATGGGCATCAAACTGTGCAAAATGTAAATTATGATTGGGTAGAGTCAGAACATAAAAAATAAGTTATTTGGATGCTTTTTTTTTTTTCCTAAGGACCACAGCACATATGGCGTGCTAAAAAAATTGTCTCGTGTTCATTAAGGCTAAATGAGACAGGTTAGAGAATCATGGGCACCAAATGGAAAACTCGGGGAAAAAAAAACACTGGCTGGCAACTCATTCTGCTGATAATATTTTTTGGATGTTTCCCTCCTGCCCTCTCCCCATTCTTTTTTTTTTTAAACTGCAAGGACATTTTCGCAAATATTTCACAAATATCTGATGGCTGTTGCTTAGGAATCTGCCCTCCCCGCTGTGCCTTCCTCGTTTGAAGGTCATCATCTTCAGTTTGTGAAATCATAATTAACTCGCTAGCCAGTAAACTCTGATGTCACAAATGGAGGATTATGATGACTTCAATGAAAAAAGCAGCAGCGGGAGAAAATTAACTCCTCAGCCACCGAGAGCTTGTTTTCCTCCCCAAGAAAGATATGGTGGAGAAAAATATCAGCAGAATGATCTCCAAATAGACTATTTTCTGTATGGTATCAGTGCCTCTTTCAGAATATGAGGGTAATTTCTGCCTTGTGCCAGTTTAACACAGACTTCCACTTTAACGCATAGCAGGTCTTATATTTAATGTAATAGCTGAATCTTGCTACTTCTTGTGGAGCTCATACAGAGACCTCAGAGTTCTTCCATAAAAATGAAACAAGTCTCCCTTTAACCCTTAGCAAAATGAAACAGCCAGGATTCACCACAAGGTCACCTACTCCTGAGGCTTCACTACTGTTGGATAATTCTCCACTGTATCAAAAAATGTAACAAATCAATGCTGTCTGTCAGATTAATAATGTGTATTTAACATGTAACTAGCCTTACGGCTTGTTATTAAGCATCCCTGCCAGCCTAAATCACAAACCTCAGTACTCTAGTGGGTGAAAACAACTCTCCCCAAAAATGAGTGAGACAAGAAGGGGGACCACAGTGGAGCCCAGACCATCCTGAAGCGCTTCCCCTCTCTATATTCATGGATTATCCCCTCCCTACAGTATGGGCTCGGAAATGATTTAATTATTGGAACTATGACTAGAATGATGCCGCTGACTTTCTTCCAGGAGAGACGCCCCGGGAACACGACTCAGCAATTCCGAATGCCATTGTTTTGAATAAAGCTATCAATGTTTCTCCCGAAGAGTTTGGAATACAAGTAGATTTCTCTTGTCACTATAAATGCTAGCGAGTGTCTCTTGGGCATCAAATAAAACACATTTCGGTGTTACTGTCTGCTTGAATGAGACATGAGAAGAGCTACATTCTGAATTCCTGCCGGTTTATAAAAATATGAACTAATAGTGCGATGACATGGTTCTACCATCACTTCCAGGCACTACCTTGAAATACAGCAGTGTGCAAAAGCACCAGAGACTAACCCCAAATCCAGAAAACACAATGGATTCTGCCACACCGATGCGAACAAAAGTATTTAATGCTGGTCGCTTGGAAAAACCTGAAATTCCCAAACCGTAACCGCGTTCCCTGCCACTTGGCACCAGTACTGGGCTGTGTAACTCGGCAGGGAATAGGTGGCAGCAACTAAATCCTCGCAGAAGAGCCATCTTCCAAAGGCGTCTCACAGCAACAGCATCCTCAACTTCCCGGCTGCAGATTTCAGCAGCGGAGGGGAGAATACGGGGGGAAATAAAAGCACAACAGCTGTAGTGCCACAGGCTCCTGGCCTAAGGAATATGTTGGGAGACCGACGCGCACACCCACTATTCTCAATCATTAGAACCAACATATGGTGGGTTGGTGTTCGTGCTGCCTTTCTCTGCCTGCCCTGTTTGTGCTCAAGGTATAAGTAAATTAAGAGAAAGTCAGGCTGCACGTGCGAGCAGAGCATTGCGGACAGCAGAACCGTATGGGGTCAGAAGGATGCGTAAACTCTTTATCAGGGTTATTTAAAAGCTTCACCACATCACCATGAATTCTAAAAGATCCAAGGGCACAAAAAAATTATCCCGTTTTGGTTTCGTGCAGCCAAAACCTTCCTGTGCTTTTTCCTGCTCCCGCGGCAGCCGATATGCCCCGTCATGGCCAACTCCCAAAGCACAGGGCACAAAATAACAACACAGCATTTGCAAACAAGGTGACACTAACTGAGGTGGCTTGTCCCAAGAGCACCCCGTCACCACTTTCTCTGTATTAACTACGATGCAGAGGTACACACCAGCTTGTGAGACAGGCCAACACATGCACTCCCCTCCTTAGGAACAGCCCCACAGCATCAGCCAAACACCCTGGCCTGTGCAGGGGGGCCCATGGGTGCCCAGACATGGGAGACGGGTCCTGTGAATGCCTTTTCTGTGGGCTGCCCTGCAGCAGCAGTGGCCACTGTGAGTGGGCAAAGATCAGTCTTGGAGCAGTAGGAGGAAACATGGGAACAGCATAGGATAACAGTTCAGATAAAGGCACAGACCGATGTTACAAATACAGGAGATCGGGAGACAGCAGGGCCAGGTCCCTGCTCTGGGAGGGTTACTGCAAAGCAGGCAGCTATACACATCATAGAATCACAGAATGGTTTGGGGTGGAAGGGACCTTAAAGATCATCCAGTTCCAACCCCCTGCCATGGGCAGGGACACCTTCCACTAGACCAGGTTGCTCCAAGCCTCATCCAGCCTGGCCTTGGACACTTCCAGGGATGGGGCATCCACAGCTTCCCTGGGCAACCTGTCCCAGTGCCTCACCACCTGCTCAGGGAAGAATTTTTTTCCTTACGTCTAATCTTAATCTACCCCTTTCAATTTAAACCCGTTACCCCTTGTCCTGTCACTAAAAGGCCCTTGTAAAAAGTCCCCCCCAGGCACTGGAAGGTGCTATAAGGTCTCCCTGGAGCCTTCCCCTCTCCAGGCTGAAGAGGAAAAAAGAGAAGTCTTTTAATTCCATCTCTGTCAAAAGTAGGGATTATGCATTTCTCCTAACATTTAGGCTGCTTTTGATGTTGTGAAGTGTGAATTGCCATTCCTGCCAGAGGACTTGGGACAGCAACACCAGGCACTCCTGCAATACTGACTCGTCACGAGAGCTCGGGAGAAATGACACAGGAGCTGGTGTCATGACTGTGGAGTTAACCTTTGTCACCTCTGTATTTAGCTGACTGAACTTCTCCCTTAATGAAGCAGTTTGATTTATGTACGAGTCATTTGCCTTCATAATAAATTTATTAAATGATCATATTTTTTCCCCCTCCAGATTTGTCACTTGAAATGTGGTAATTGGTGTTTAAACCTGCAATGGCATGTTATCAGATGAGTTCAAACAACGTTTCATGTTCCTCGCTCTCTGTATCGTAACAAAGCTCAGCTGTCAGCACTAACTTGGGGAAGGGAGGACTCCCAAGACAAGGAAAAATCCTGGCTCAAAGATGCTGCCTTGGGATACTGATAGCCTGGGAACTGCCGCTTCTTCTCACTCTCTGGGTGACACGAGACCGGGGAGCAGCACGACACGCATTGGTACCTGAAGCAGTAATCCGGGGGTCTGTGCCGGCTCTAAAACACCAGCTCAGTTCAGCAAAGTGCTTCAGCAAACCAGAAATCCACTGAATTCAATGAGGACTAATTGCATGGTTAATGTTAGACATGTTTGAGTATGTTGCTGAATCAGATCCTAATCTCTCAGTCTCTTGGCATCTCAAAACATGAAAACAACTAAGACAGTGCCAAGTATCTACTATAAAAATAATTGCTTTTCATTTAAAAACCTAAGTTATAAAATACCTATAGAGTTGCAATTGCTCTTACTTTCTCTGCAAGCATCATTTTACATTAGATGGTTGTTTTTCATTTACAATTTGAAGCAAAAAAGTAATTCTGTTTTAATTAGTTTTATAAATTTGCTGAGCTAAATGAATACAGTAGTAAAATCAAAACTACAGAAAATGTGCGTAATCTGAGCAGACTGTATTACTTGTGGAACAAATTGTAAATCTATTGCTTAATTAAAATTATTTGAAATGCCAAGATGTGAAAACTCCAAATTATACTGCCATACAGAATCTACAGCCTATCTTAATAAAGTACGATAGCCTCAGCTACAAAATCTTGTAATTTGAAAAGTTTCCATCTATAGATGTAAATTTTTTCCTATGTTATACATATACATTTAGGGTCTCATTTGCATCATGATTTGATCAATGACTGCATAAAACAGCACTTGGGCTTCTGTTGGGAGCTGCAATGATTGAGAAAGTAATGCAATTGGAAGAAGAGATTTTAAAATACAGCAGGTGTCAATGCCTTAGTCCATTTAACTCCCAAGTCCTTAATCACAGAATCACGGAGTGGTTTGGGTTGGAAGGGACCTTAAAGATCACCCAGTTCCAACCCCTGCCATGGGCAGGGACACCTTCCACTAGACCAGGTTGCTCCAAGCCTCATCCAGCCTGGCCTTGGACACTTCCAGGGATGGGGCATCCACAGCTTCTCTGGGCAACCTGTTCCAGTGCCTCCCCACCCTCTCTGGGAAGAATTTCTTCCTGATGTCCAATTTCAATCTCCCCTCTTTCAGCTTAAACCTGTTACCCCTTGTCCTGTCACTACAGGCCCTTGTAAAAAGTTCCCTGTAGCCCCTTCAGGTACTGGAAGGTGCTATAAGGTCTCCCTGGAGCCTTCCCTTCTCCAGGCTGAACACCCCCAACTCTCTCAGCCTGTCCCCATGGCAGAGGGGCTCCAGCCCTCGGAGCATCTCCATGGCCTCCTTTGGGTTCGCTCCAACAGGTCCATGTCCTTCTGATGTTGGGAGCTCCACAGCTGGATGCAGAACTGCAGTGGGGGTCTCACCAGAGCAGAGTACAGGGGCAGAATCCCCTCCCTCTCCCTGCTGGCCACACTTCTCTGGATACAGCCCAGGATATGGTTGGGTTTCTGGGCTGCCAGCGCACACAGCCGGCTCATGCTCAGCTTTTCATCAACCACCACCTCCACGCCCTTCTGCCCAGGGCTGCTCTCGATCCACTCTCCACCCAGCCTGTCCTTGTGCGTGGGATTGTCCTGACCCAGGTGCAAGCCCTGCTGCAGACGATTTGCTCTGGAGAAATCAGCTGGTGTGCAAAGGTGAGCAGTCCAACACAGCCAAGGGTGTAGATGGAGAACAGAAGAGTTTGTAATTCATTCTATGACACTTATTGGAGACTTTTGCTCTCGATGACAATCTCAGTTTCTCAAACCCCATTCTAATCATAGTACAACAAACCACACTTCTCTTTCCTTGTGAAGGCTCAGTGTCAAAGCACTGCAAAGAGCAGAGCTTAGCAATATTTGATTTCAGCTTTCAGGGCATTCACAATCACATGAAATTGCTCTTACAAGCAGGATTGCCTTGCCCACTGGCTGCTCTGTCGACTGCTTAGACAACATCTACCCAGAAATACAGAAATTTTACTTCTGTGCAGCTCTGCCAGCTGGCCACACCACATAATTCCTTCTACTTGGGTTTCTCAGTAGGAAAAGCCCCAAAGCCTAAACTGAATACATCTTAGGAATTTCAATTTAATTAAGATGATAACAAGAGGAGATAAAGGCAGGGAGGTGTTTAGTATCATAATAGATTTCTACCTGATACATCTACGCCCATGTATTGATATGTTTTAGAGGTAAAAACCTGTGCAATCTGTAGTATGTCGTAGCAGATAGACACGTACCTGTTTGGAAGTGAGCAAAGGAGACAAAAATCTCACTCTGTGCCGCAGGAAAGGGAACAGATGGTGCAAAAATTCCTACACACACAGATTCACACTTTCTTATGACACAAGGTTACTAGCAAGATCCTGCCTGTGCTTAAAAGGATTATGGCTAGAGTTAGTCATTCTGGATTAGCCACTAAAACTGAGCTGTGAGAGGACTCCAGCAGGCGAGGAGCCGCGTGGTGGAACAAGGGATCGGCAGAGATGCACCTGCAGGGATGGAGCACATGCTCTCTCTGAGAGGCACTGGCTCTTCTCTGAAGGTGAGTGCTGAGAACTTTTGTGCCCAGCTCCACCCGTTCCCGCAAATCCCACAAAGCTGGTTGTTGGTACCCAACATGGCCCAACACACACAAATGTCAGCCCAGCATTTGCAAACACACAGTCCCGCCTGTTTTAGTTAAGAACGTGTAAGCAAATAGTTTTCTAGAAAGCACACCCTATAAATAAAACATACTAAACAACCCAAATAAACCAAACAAAATAAATAAACCATGCCACTGAATGGCAGCTTCCTCTGCAAGAGAATCTGTAAAACACTTTCTGGGGTTTGCAAAGTATTTTGCACGATACAGTGCTATTCCTTAAAGAGCTGCGAAGCTCTGCATGGTGCACCGGCTGACAAACTCCCAGCTGTACAGCTCTCCTGCCCCGAACCCGTGCAAACCAACCCAACACAAACAGCAGCTTGAGTCAGAGCTCGCTTTTATAACTGCAAGTTAGAATCAATTAGGAAACAATAACTGTTACTTTATTTTCCTACTGCTGGGAGTCAGGGTAGTTCAGGTGAGATTAGGAATGCCAACGTGCAGCAGCTCACTGTCCAGCCTGGCAGATTCCCCACGGATCATTAAGGAAAGCCCTGTGTGCTGAAAGATATTCCTACAGTATTCCCTCTCATATCTGAAGACACTTCTTTCATCTGCAAAGTGACACCAAGGTCTGAGCTTATTCTGGGTTTACTCCCAGCTCTCAAGTGAAGGGCTGAAGCCGACCCAACCTGTGCGGATGCTGGAAGGGATCAGGCAGCAGCCCTGTTCCTAAAAAAAAATGGGGAGAAACACCCCACCCCAGCCAGCAGGGACTGGCCCCTTGGGAGGCAGCACAAGCACTGGCTGCTGAAACTGCTCTAATAAAATTGTGTAGCTGCCTCTGCAAAGGGGCTTGTCCACTTCAACCACTATGTGTGTGTGTCATTTCTGTAGGAAGGGCTGGCAGGATTGAAGCCAGGCTTTAAGAGGTGGTTTCCAGAACCAGTGTGTTCTTCTCTGCCCCTTTTCACTCTCCATGTGAAGCTGAGCATGCAGGAGGAGAACTAAACCCAATTCAGCACCAATTTTTCTCAGGACAGAAGTTCCCTTTCATTAAAAAAAATCCTCTGTATTTCCATACATGCTGCAATCTGGTGAATTACCCCAATGCATTATTTACATAAAGCCTCCTGCTCTGGAAAGATCCACAATTGTTGGCTTCCTTGCCATGCACTACAACACAGCTTGCCTTGTTTCACAGCCAGAAGTGCTGCTGTATCTTTTTGTCTTCCTCTCCCCAGCAACTCGGCTATTCTTTTGAGACATACTGTAAGTGTCAACAGGTGGGACAGGGCATCAGGAGGTAGGAGCTGCCGCGTTACTACAAAGGACCATCTGGGCACAACGTGCCGGCACAGAATGCAGAATCCGCAGCCAGCAACACGGGAACATCTGTCTGCCTCTGGCCTCTTCACCTATGGTAAAGGTTACCTACCCTCACGGTGCCAGCTGCGTCAGGTAACAGGGTTTTTTTAGAAATACAAAACCAAAAAAAAAAAAGCAGTAACCTGTGGGGACATATTTTTGGTATCTTTATACATTTTAAAAATCACAACATTCTGCTTAATTTGAAGCTAAAGTGTTTTCCCACTTGTCCTGGCACAGGAGATCCTCCCAGTGCCGATCAGATGTACGTGTTTACCTGGTGAGACTCTCCCACACGGGTGCAGGACCCCACTCCACATGACAGCAGTGGATACGATGTGCTTTGACTGCATAAAACTTGGGTTTATAACAGGCAGCCAAATAATTTTCAGCCAGATTTCCCAATGATATTGAAGGAGAGAGCTTAAAACTATTAGGGTGCCATCAATCACTCACAAACCCACAGAGCTACACAGAGACAACAGTTTCCCCCATATTCCTAATGGATTTTACTATAAATAAACAAAAGCATTCCCACACTGCACTTTCCCTTTCCAAGGCTGCTACTGACTGACATTTTTCATATTCCTCTGAGTACACCAGTGCCAAAAATCTCCCTATCTTCAACAGCAACCGAAGCAGCAGCTACTAAGGACACCTGCAATCCTCAACCCGCAACCGCAAGGACTGAGCCAAAACCCCAAAACTTTCAAACAATTCCTTTGGCTAAATCCCAGAACCTCATCCCTGCAGGCTTTTCAAAACTGCACCATGCTTCTAGCAAAGCGTGCTCCCAACTGATGAGCAGGCAAGAAACATGGAGGAAGATGTGACATTCCTCAGGCGGTTGGAGCTCAGCAGCCCCGGGGATGCTCCCTGGCTGCCGCGCAGGAGGCTGAGCGCAGGGAGCTCAGAGATGTTTCCCAGATGGCATGTGAAAAGGAGAAAGATGGAAAGCCGTCCAGTTACCTCTCCAGCCTAATATAACCTGGGGACTTTTGGCCCTTTTTATTTGTTTAAACACAGTGCTTTTTTAAAGGTGCTTTGTTAATATTTCATGGCTTTTTCAGGAAATACTCGGCAGGACGTACCACCTAAGGACCTTCAACTCCAGGACGTCCAGATCACAGAGCCAGCCTTGAAATGTGGCTCCTCTCCACGTGACAATTTTTTATTCTCAAAAGCTGGACTTGCTGTCATTTTTTATGAAGCTTTTTGATGCCTCTCTGTAAACTCTCTGCCTCTCCAGGCTTCCTCCCTATTCCTCATACCCAACAAGCTTGCTGGCGGAATGACAGCGATGTGGCTGGCACGCAGCACTCACACCCTGCAAGGCACCGCTTTTTCCAGGGTTTGCTTTTTACACCAGCCACTGGTAAATGAGGCTCGTGTGACAGACCACTGGCTGTATAATGAGTTCATTCTCCAGACCCACCGAGAGCAAGGTACTTTCCTGGCCCATCTGTTCGCTGAGCTCCTCACGGCATGGCTCCGGGAATGCTGTTTCTGAAGAGAGCAGCAAACACCCGGCGGACCGCTGATGTGCAATAGACCCCGGTTTGATGGCCTTTGTAGCACACAGTGCAAAGCTTTCTCAGCCGAAAAATGGGAAGAGACAGAGCACTGGGATTACTTCAGAGCCATTGCTGGAAATTTTTAAACTGGGGGTGGGGGGGTGGAAATCAGGGGAAAGAAAGCCTCCAGAAAGCTGAAACAAATCTTCAAGGACAGAAGTCACAGGCACAGTGCTCTTCCTCGGCCACCTCTACTTCCTCCACATTTTCTAGGAGAAATAAAAGCTCCAGGAAAGTCACAGGTCTGTAAACAGAAGTGGTCAGAAAATCAGAGCAAAGATCTAGAGAGACTAGAACAAGAAATGACACTTAAAATACCAAGCCAGGAAGTGTGTCCAACCTCAACTGAAACACTGGCACACCTGACCTCAAAAAGTTTAAGAGCTTAGATACCAGCTGCAAATATTTTTCAGAGGCAAGGATAACTGGTAGCTTCTTTGATTTAGAGAAGGGGTGAATAAAAAGTGATGTTGGGGGTGGTATACGTGAAAGCAGGCTTCCTAGTACACCATTTTCTCAGGAGAGAAATGGGACATCATATGACTGACAAACGTCACATGTAAAACTGCCTTTAGAAAATGCCACGTGTGTTTTTAAACACGCTGCCCTGCAGAACTCACTGCTATTTGATATGAACAAGGTGCCCATGTAGGCAATTCATTAGCACATTGAGGCTGACGAAGGTCAGGAGAACATCCTTCCTCACATCCAACAGGGCTTTTTAACAATAAACTCTCACGGTTAGGCTTGAGATATGAGCCAACTATTAGTAGACAGAGCTTGCTCCAGGTAAATCCTTCCGCAGCTGCCTATTATCCCATATCACATTCTTCTTCCTGACGCACACAGCACTGTCATATAGCACATATAGAAACAGGACCAGATACAGCAAAGGTGGGATCCAGTATGGGAAATCCTATTTGGTTGTGCAAATACATTACTGTCTTTCCCGGACAGTACTAATGTCTGAATTAAACTGTGCTATCTCGTGACTAAAACCTTTACTTAATTCATGCTGAAGAGCCCTCACAATCTGTGGCACTGAACAAAGCTGTAAATTCACCTCAACATCTTTATGCTTTCCCACAGTCCTTAAATCATTCATATCCAGACTTTGTGTGTTCTGGATTGGATGGAAATGTTCCTAGCCCATAACTTTTCCATTAATGTTTTTGAGGAATGAACTGTTTGAAGAGAAAGCCCTGCTCTTTAATCACTGGGAGAAAGAGCAATGCCCATGCTTCGCTGCAGCAGGATGAGCCCCGAGACGCCCCTGGGCTCCGAGCCACTGCAGCAGAGCTTTTGGTGTAATGAGGACCCTCTGTACACTGGCAGAAATCCGGCCCGAAATCCACCCCTAGTGAAGAGCATGCACTGCAAACGGATGGCTGGTGAGGTGCCATCTCCCTCCCTCCGCTTGCCTGTAAAGGAAGGAAGGGTTAACAGTGCTCCATGTCCTCCTCCCCCCTGCTCTGGCACAGAAGAATCAGGCAAACTCTCCCGCCTGTCATGCCATCCAAACACGCTTCCGTTTAACACGCAATGCAACTATTCTCCAAGACTTAATAAAAGCTTAAAACCAGGTTTGAGAACAGGCCTCACTGCACCATCAGAAGCCGCTAAGGGGGGTGAACCACAGTGACGCGCAGGAGGAAATCAAAGACATCACTGCACCGCAACCGATTTGTGAGCCTTCTCCCAAATTATCTTCATCGAGAAACAGGATGCCAAGGGCTTACAGGTGAAAAACACTACTGAAAGCAGCAAAACTCATTAAAACCACATTAAGGGGTTTGGCTTAAACAGGCAGAGTTCTGTTGAACTCAGAGAAAGAATACTACAAGCAAATACCAGCGTGGTACAACAGCATGCTGCTAGTCTGGTATTGTTTGTGTAGGTACTCCAAATCTCTGGCTTGAGGCCAGTCTCTCAAACACATGGGCTCTCCCTTCTGCCATGTGTTACCACAGGTCTCTCCCTACTTCTGAAACTGCTCAGCGATGGTTTGCCCTCCCACGGCGCTCTCCAGCTCCCCTCTTCCCAGCTGCTCACAGCTTCTGCCTCCAGCCTCTGACCTTTCCATGGCTACCTGGGAAATCCCAAATGCAGTAAGAGACTTTTTAAAGCAAACAGTTTACATGTGATTAATTCTTCCTGTAGACCTCAAAAAAAAAAGGAAAAACAAACACACAACCCAACAAAACCCTTCCTGATTAACAAAGGTCACTGCATCTCAAAAGTGTATTGCAAACAATTCAAACACACTTCAGCTCTCCCCTTAAAAAAAAAAGGGAAAAGGAAAACCGGTTTTGCTGGAGAAAACAGATAAAGCTGAAAAGGCAAAAAGCCAGCCAGAATCAGACTGAATAACTGATGGAAGAGCAGCTGTGTGTTACCACCATCAGCAACTTGCCCTTAGGAAATGGAGCGGGATAGGGCAGGACAGGGCAGGACCTCTTGCCACAGCAAACCCTAGGCACAGGGAAAAAAGTAGACATCCTAGCAGTGAGCACTGCCCGGAGCTCCTGTTAGAGTCACTTGGTAGCAGGATACTCTCTGCGTGCTTTGAGGTTGCACTTCTCCTTCACAGATGTCAGAACACTTTGTGGAGGTATGACATGACGTTATCTTCATTTTACAGACAGGGGAACTGAGTGGCAGTGACAGGGAGCATTTTCTGCAGATGAGATAGTGGGTCACCAGCAAAGTTAGAGCCGTGGTCCCTAACCACTCCAGCATCACTGCCAGCCTCCTCAGCGAAGACCAGGTTTAAAAGCAGCAGCGATTCCCATTGCAGGTGCTTTGCCTTGGAGCGTGCCAGGATTTTCAGTGGTGACAAAGAGTGACAGTGTCAAATGAAGCTCAGCACCTAGGGCCTTCCAGCTGGGCTGGCACACCAAAAAGCCGTGGTGGCATAGAGACTGTCCCCACGCAGAGCAGGTGCTCCGCAGGAGGGATGCTCCAGCTGTTGGTGGGCTTTTGCAGCTCCCTGGGAATGGCAGAAAGAGCAGCAACCTCCTGTGCTGAGAGGAGCACATGGAAATATTAAGAGGGAATCCTCAATCATCTTCCCTCATGTTCCCATCGTACGTTTCTCTATTAGGCAGCTGTGACTTTGCTAACCTGACTGATCCATAATTCATAACTATTATCCATGCTCAATAATTACAATGTTAATATTCTGGTAATTTAAAAGTACCTTTCTCTAACAGAGTTCCGTCTATACCGCTGACTAATGCACGATTTAATATTTAAGTGTTTATGAATAAAACTGTTCTCTTTCTTCTTTCTTTTCTTCCATGGTTCATGCCTTCTAAATGTTTTCAAAATGTTGGGGAAAAGAGGAAATTTCATTATTTTAAGGCCAAATTTAAAAATGAGGAAAAGCATAATGCTTGATCTATCAATCAAAGCCAGTTCTGCAGTACAGACGCACTGAAAGCCCTTCACTTTCTAATCACTAATAGGCAACACTGTCAAATTCAGCCCTACACTCTATTAGAATTGCAGTAGAAAAGCACTTAGTGTAATATCCACAGACAGCTTACCAAATACTATTCACTTGGCTCAAAGACAAGACCAAATATGTTAATAATTTGTAAGCTTCCTTAAACTATGTGCTTTATCAATATGCTCAGAAAAGGAAACAAAAGTACCTAAACAGAACTTGTGTAGATGAAACAAAAAAACCCAACACACAAACCTAATTTGTGTTCAGCCTGAGAACTTTGACTTTTTCACCACAGAGGCACTGATTTGTGAATTACCCGTGGCTATTTTCACCCTGCCTCCAGCGCCCATCATCTCCCAGTTGCAAACCGCAGGAACCATTTCCATCCCTGTTCACCCTTCCTCTGACCACATTTATTTCAAGCTTGTTTATAGTAGGATTTTTTTATGTCCTCAACTCTAATTTCCTCATTTTCCCATCAGTCTCCTCATCACCACAGATGTACAGCATTGGTGGGGCAGTGACCAACTTGATTCAGCCCTCTCTCTCTCTGTTGTGGCTTTCTTCCTTCACCTCCTCCAAGGGATGAACACGCAGAGACACTACACACCTGTGACCAGGTCCAGTGCTCCTGTCAGTGCTTCACGTTATTGTCAACCTCAAACGTACAATTTTCTAAGGTTTTCTTGCTCTCTGGAGTAAACGTCACTGACGGCACGCTGCCGTAAAGCACCCAGAGATTTAGCAGAACCGCCTGGCTGCAGGCAGCAGCAGAGTTTCAACGAAGGGATGTAGCAAACACCGAGTTTACACCTACACAGAGACACTGCGTGCTGGTGACAAGTAGTACAAAGGCTTATTTGATGTGAAGACAGAACGACTGCATTGCTCATGTCAAAAAAAAAGATGAGTGGAAATGTAACAACAGACCATTCTGCATGCGACACACACAGCATAAAACACAAAATATACTCTTTATGTTTCCTGTGCTTTTTTAGCCTGGTTTCCTGGAAAAAAACACAAGAGACATGCAATTGTTCTGTCAGTCATTGCTTCCCCAAATAACTTGTGAACCTGTTGGCCGATCGCAGGTTTGACAGATAGGCAGAGGTCTCAAAGGGATTACATCCCTCCTAGATGTGTGAAAATAATGGAAACTCAAACTAGAGCGTTTACTGAACTCACCTCTGTGCCGTGCCCACTCTGCTCGGTACCTCAGGGGTACCAATTAGACCACGAGCCAGAGCAGCTCCGTGGATAAGGGAACAGCTGGGGAAACGCTTACTTACAGCATCAGACAAAGCACACAAGAAAATAACATTGCGAATGCTCCAGCCACAGGACACGCCGAGATGAGGGCTCCTGCCCTCTCAGATCCATCTTGCTCCAAGCACCAAAATCCAGAACAGAATCCAGACACATCAGTGCCAGCAGCCTGAACAGCCCTGGCGTCTGCAGCACTTACTTTGTTCTTGAAACCAAAGTCACCTACGACAATCGCAGACTCCCATGTGATGTTAGCGCTGATGCCCCAAGGACTGCCGCTTCCCCAAGGCACAGCCGTAAACGGCATCACCTTCCTCGACCTCCCCTGCCTGTCCCCACGGAGCCGCAAAGAGATGAAGGAGTCCTCTGACCTGCTACAGCACAGGTACATTTTCTTGCTGGCATTACACAAAAAAAAGAAAAATAAAGAGAAGCACTGCCTGGCAGAGAGTAAGATTTCTCTTCAGTTGTAAGGGGACGCGTATGACAGGGAAGCTACAGGACTCTCATTCTAATAGGCAATGCTGCTAATTAAAACTGTTTTGGAAGATCTGCAGCAAGCATATAAATCACCCCACTATATGCTATAAATAAGAGGCAGATACTGAATTGAATAGCTCCCATTTGTCAACTGAATGAAGAGATTTGATTGTGCCTTTTTGAATAATAAATCCAGACGTACCTAGCAGGGCACTGAGAGTTGCTAGAAGTGTCTCTTTTATCAAACAACAATGATTATATTATAGGGTATGCATTATGGGGGATCATCCATTTCTCTTGTTTTCTCATTTATCGCTGACATCCTCCCTCCCAGACGAAACATTTTGCTCTGTACGGCATGTGTTCACACGAAGATCTCGGAAGTGAGGCAGGAGCCAACATTATCGAGCCTCCTGATGCGATGTGCACCTACTAGGATGTATCACAGAGCAAAAGGAAGATTTGTAGGAAAACTGAGCTGTGAAAGCCTGAATACACAGGTTTTTCTTCCCATCCTTCTCCTTGCAGCACCACCAAAGGGCACTCAAAAATACACCTGGGACTCAGACAGCGGAGAGTCACGTAGTTCTTACCAGCAATAAATGTCCATTTGCACAAAATAATGCAGAGAGACAAAGCTAAATTCCTTAAGATCATCTTATAACATCACTGAACAACAGAAACCTCAAAAGGCACACACGAAAGCAACAGATTTGCGCTAATAATCATCATAATAAAATTACCTCACTCCTGTGTGGAAGGCTCTTTTCAACCATGAACACTAGATCCCACTCACAGCCACCATGTCTTTCTCACTGTAAAGAAAACAAACAAATGGGCACCAATTAGGAAAAGGCATTTATGAATGCTAAGTTCAGAGTAGCTTCAAATTTTGCACGCGCACTCAAAAAAGAAGATTTAGGATTCCCTGTCACATGGAAGGCTGCAGAAGGTTAATTGAGTTCACTGTAGAGGTATCATTACCTCTATAACATATCTAAGGAAAAAAGCACTGCACTCAGGTTATGAAGATAGATTTATTTGAAGCCTTTAAAACTATGTGTTAAATTTTTGCCCTCTAACAGGATGATGATTCCTCTTGCTTTGCCCCCAAAACCCTCTGCAACTGAATGGCAACCTCCACAGCATCCGCTCGCCCAGTGGGTTTCGCACCCTTCTGTGTGCGGGTGCTCTCATCCCACCCAACGGCAGACGTGAGAGGCAGGCGAGCTGTGACTTCTGGCATCCATTCCCATTTTCCCAAAGGAAAAGCATCCTCTGGGACTAAGCGCAGGATTATGTTTAGACTTTTCTCTTCAGCCACTGCCTACAGTCCTTTCAACATCACTAAGATAAACAGCATCCTTCTTGTGGCCTGCTCCTCAGCTGCTTAGGCTAGTAAAGCTATAACCTATGTCTACTTATTTTATCAACAGTAACTGTAAATCAGGATGATTTTATTATTTTGGTGTTATGTTTGCCAATAAAAAGGAACAGAAGGTTCTAGACCAAAAGAACTTGATGGCTGTACTTTGATTTTGAAATCCCAGCCATGCTGCCTGCATCCTGAAGTGCATACCTTGCTGTCTGCCCTCCCCTTGCTCCCTCGAGGTCCTGAGCTTAAATAATGTTCTAGGCACTACAAGTCAGGCCATGGCTCCCACGTCACCAGCTCTGCAAAGATTTTGCAGCACAAAGAGGATAAAACCCCATTTTAACACAATCAGTTTGTTCGGATGATCTGAACTTGAAATTAAGGTGTTAAAATCCAAGAGAAAGAGGATTGCTGATTGGCAGTCAGTGATGTCATACCTGTGCCAATTACAGCGGTAATTCATGTGGCTGCCTTTAAAAAGAAATAATTCCCTCTCTGATACAGCAATAAGACGCTGTAGACAGCCCATTTGCAGGGGATTACGTGGCACTTCTCCGGTAGTTAAAGTCACTGAGCCTTTTGACCTTGTGCCTCCTAACACTACCAGAGGCATAATCACACAGGAATGCACCGCTTATCATGTGTGTCTTATAGCTGAAATAAAGTCCAGCCATCCAGCAACCTCAGCTGTGGGCCTCAGGCTCATTTTCTGTGAATTATTATGAGAAAACAACATGAATGTAATAAATAGTGCTATTAATTAGCTTATTGTATCATTTCAGGGATGAACTCCGCTAGAAAAAGCCTGTGCCAGGCCAGAATAAAAGGTCATTGCTTTAAACACCGATATTTCATGCTACCACGATGCCTACACAAGACCAGTAAATCTTTGCCCGTTCCAGTCTTGAAGTCACTAGAAGTAATCGTCTCGCCAGATGAGATCCTACCTTGCTCACTGTCAGAACGTTCAGCATACAATGAACATCAGGCAAGGTGAAAATTGATATCAAGAGCATTTCTAAGAGCTAAAAAGTTAACACCTAAATTGGAAATCAATGTATGCTCTAAGCATTGATCAGCAGAACAGAAATCTTCAGGTTTTTGCCCCTGCTGAGTGAACAGTTACAGGTTGAGCTGAAGTCCACTGAAACACTCGACTTTGAACAGCTATTTTTAAAAAACTCACACAGCAACCCAAGTCTATGCTTTATGGAACGACTGACTATACAACAAGCACGTGGATCTGCGCAGAACAACCAGGAACACGCTAAGCCAGATGTCAGCAGTGGTTTTTCTACCATCTCGTAGTTTTTGACATCACCCTTGCCTCCAGAAGAAACAACAGCAGAGGAGCACCGCCCCAGAGGAGGATGGTCTGTGGTACGTGCATGGGAAGGGCAGGTCTACATGCAGGGATGAAGCACAGGGCAAAGATCCCGAGCTCGCTCAGTCTGTGGAAGCCCAGATCTCATTTCTGAAAGCGATGCACAGTCCTTCTTACTATCCTGCATGTAGCAGTGCACGGTATTGCTTCTGGGAGCAATGTTAGGAGCTCCACAGAGTGCTCTGCTGTATGGTGGGGATGCATCTCCTTGGGTCAATACTAGGTGAAGAGCAGCTGCAGAATACGCCATCACATGCTGTGTATCTGCTCAGAGCAAGCTTTTCAGACACACTGATGAATGAAATAGCTGTGAAAAACAAATGTCTTGTTGTTTTGAGTCCTCCAGCCTGCAAGGAAGCAGGAATTTCTGTGCACTACATCAAAGAAAACACTTGACCCTATATGATCAATTCCTCCTCCTAATTATTACACACTGAAAGACCTGAATTTCTGCTAAGTTTCTCAGGTGAAAAAGGGGCAAGAATATCTCAGAAAAGGTTATAAAAAGTGTACATCTCTCTAAATATTTGTTGGTCTCCATTCCTTTAACTTTGCATGATTAAATACAGCCTGCTTCTGTTCTTCCACTTTATCCTCCGGGGAAATTTATCATCAAAATTATTGTACAGCATTCATTACTCTAGCCTCATTTAAAACCTTGCCCTACTTATTATTTAGGTTGCAAAAAAAATGTTGCTTTGTATAGTATTTCCTATAATAGTCTCAATCATTACATTTAAAAGATTGCTGTAAGGCAGCTTAGCCCGCATTAGAGAAAAAGAACGTGGATATTCCATAGTTAAGTGTTACAGTTCTTATTCAGCTTTTGTTTCCCAAATCACAACAATGCAACCTTTCAATTCCTTAAAAGGCTCTTGCTGCTAATTAGCAACATTCAGGACTTCAGTCCCTGGCTTCAGAAGGGACGACAAGCAGCTCTTCTCTGGCTTAAAAGGCAGTGGAAAGGCAGAGAGATGGGACTGGAGGCAGGAGGCTGCCTCAATCCAGAGCTGTGGTGGTCTTCTAAATCAGTGGTGCAGGGAAAACACTCAGCTGTGACATCAGACCAGGAGCAAAGCAAACAAATGCTACTTTTTTAACTCTTACTCAAGGTTTCTGTTTAGAACAGACATGGCTATTTAAAAAGAAACAAGGGGCAGTGTCTAAAGGGAGGGAGAAAAATCTGACTTCAATCCCAGTACTAGTTTAGGAAATTGTACACAGGGATACGTGAAGCCTCTTAATTCCTGTTCCTTCACTATCAGGACTAATCTGACACTGGGTACCATTGCTGTTTTTTTAGATACTATGCACATGTTTGTGCAACCTTTCTGTACTCCTGAAGAAGGATCATTAATCGAGTCTGAAGTCGCTGGTACAGTTTTTCCTGAAATGCAGACCCTCCTGGGCAGGTTAACAGGGAAGGGTCATCTCTTCTCCCGTGAGCAGCCCCAACAAGATCTTCTCTACATGGACTGCAGAGCTGAAGACTTTCTTTTCTGGTTTGACCATAGCAAATTCAAACAGAAATCACAGGGTGGGCAAAAGACATACGTTAACACTGAGCATTTTTCGGATGTTGTGCCACTTATTTATTGGCTTGTTTAGGTTGTTCTAACCTTCCTCCCTGCCCTCAATGGACTTGACCAGTGGCTTTTTGCTGCCCACAAATCTGGCTACCCTTCCACCTCTTCTCCATCCCAGACCAAAGACCTGACATAGGACTTGGGCCTCTGCAATGCTGAAAGTTGCCCGGTTATACCCAATCTTCACTTCAGGTTTTGATTCATGACTATACTTTTCCCTTTCACCTGCCTACCTTGTCTTTTTGACTGCTTTCTACAAGGGGCCCTGCTAAAGACCTTTCAATATCGTAAATAAATGAGATAAGCCAGTTCCTCTCTCTTAGTTTCTTATTGACAAGTTCAAAGACTTCTAAGAGATTAAGACTGAAAGACTAAGTGACCTGCTGGGTCATCAAGCCTAGGCTTTTCCTATCACATCCAGCCATATCCTACAGTACCTTTCTACTGGATAAGCCTGATCTTATCAGCATCTCCCAAATGTTTTCTTTTTTTTCTTATCATTTGAACCAGTTTACCAGATAGAAATGAAAGGCTTAGTGATCTGTAACTCTCTGGATCATTTTATTTCTGGTGTCACAAGAAGATATTTTGTCCTTTCTACCCATCGAGCAGACACACTCCTCCTCATCACCCACACAGGAAGGGACAGAAAAAGAGGTTAAGTCGTGGTGGAAGAAAGGGAAGGCAACAGGACAGTGGAGATGATACAAGACGTATTGTCAACCCCAGTACATGTAATGCACTGAAACAATGAAACAATGAAAATTCTTATTTTATAAGGGAGACGGGTCATGCAGGGATCAATATTTTCCTTGGGAATTATTTTTTCATCAGACTTAATGGATTAAAAAAAAAAATTATTTTCTTTTTTACCCCTAATTGTATGGATTCAGAGTTAAGAATGAAAAACATGCAACATCCTCCTTTTCACCATGCACAAAATACAGCTTTTTCATGAGTCTGGTCAGCAGAGGCTGTTTCCGATCCATTCTCATGAGCATCTGTGTGCTTCCCGTGACTGGAGGGACTGTGCTCATTAGCCGTGCCATGCTCTAGAGGGGCAAATTACCATACACGAACCTCGCAGCCAGCCCAGCACCCAGCTCTGTGCGCAGGCAGCTGCTCAGCGCGCACAGCCGCACGCTGGCAAGCTCGCTGCCTTTCCACAAAATATGTTAGGAAAATCCAGAATACTAAAACATACCTATCCCACACCAGGGGTTTCCACAAGAGGAAAGTACGTTCTCAGCCACTTCCCAGCAGCTATTATAAGCGCATAAAAAGGTGGAGACTTGTAGCTTGCTGCAAAGAGCAGCAGAGATCGCAGCCGAAGGGGACACCGCTCTGGTTCGGGGCCAAGAGGGGTCAAACGTCACCGCAGTGCTGCGGTCACGGGCAATTTCGAGCAGGTCTGAGCCGCGGCCCGTTCACCCACATGCTACGCAAGCGTACCGGGTTACAACGCTCACGTAAGGGAGCGGCTTGCCACCCTCTCTGGGTGCGTAACAGCCCCAAAACTCTTCTTACATGCAGCAACCATTGTACCATGCCATGATGAGTTCACCTCCCAAGGTTGACCCACAAACCACGTTGGTGCAATCAAAAATTCTCCCCAAACCAGGTTCCTGTAGCAAACTTGAGAGCACGCAGGGCTGGAGGTAGGGAGCAGAGTGAGCAAGAGGGCGAACCTGAGCAGATGCTTAACACTGCCGCTGTCTTGGGGAGGAAGGGAAGGAAGAAGTTTGGTGGGGGTTGTCAGGTTGGTTTTAGTGATATGTTAATTCCGTAAATTGCAGTCTTCTTTTTCAGAAAAAAATTATGTTTGTTTTCTGCAATAAATTAGCATTATCATCTGTTTTATAAGCCAATACTATATCTGTACTTAGATATTCTGAAATACAGCTAATCCCTTATACAAGCATGTAAACAAAAAAAAATACCTACCAAATGCTTGCAACTTAGCATGAATCCCAGAAAGGGAGACCACAGCTTCCACACAGCAGACACAAGACACAGCTGGTGTTACAAGACCACCAGGAACACACATCAGAACCAGCACTTGGCCTCATGGATCCGCAAACCCAGCGTGGGTCCCCTCCGCTGCCAGCTGCAAACCCCTCTGCCAGCAGAAGCTGCTTCCTCCAGGACGGGGCACCTCTGGTGTCTCTAGTCAAACTTCCTACAACTCAGTGGAGCAGGTACTTCCCAGCAGCCCATGGAAAGGACCACACCAGAACAGACAGACACACTGAAGACTCTACACTGGAGCAGTGGGATATTTCCTGGAGGAATGGAGGCCCATGGATAGCCCATGCTGGAGCAGAAGTATGCTGAAGGGCTGCAGCCCATGGAAGGACCCACGCTAGGGCAGGGAAGACGTGTGAGGAGGAAGGAGTGTCAGGGAGGGGCTGCAACCCTCCATCCCACCCACCCTGTGCTGCTGCAGGGGGAAAAGGTAGAGGAGTTGGGAATGAAGGAGTACAGTTCAGCCTGGGAAGAAGAGGAGAGATGTTCTAGGTTGTCTTTGTTTCTCACCATACTTCTGTATTTTCAAGTGGCAATAAATTAATTTAATTTTCCCCAGTTGGGTCTGTTTGCCCATGAAAGTAATTGGTAGATGATCTCCCTATCTTTATCTCAATCCATAAACTTCCTCATCACATTTTCACCCCCCATCCTGATGAGAAGGGCAAGTGAGAGCAGCTGGGTGGGCATCCGGCAGCTGTCCAAGGTCAACCCACCACACTTATCCATTTGCTGGCAGCCGTGCCTTTCTTTCCAAGAGTTTATTTGGAAGAGCTTGCTGTCAAACCAGCATCCCACCGAGAGTTAAGTGCATTGTAAAGGAACGGCAGATGGTGATTGAGCGACACAACAGGGATCACTGGACATCAGCCACAGGATCCAGTGCTTCTCCATAACTGGGTGCTCTAGGGGGGCTGGGAACTGGCTAGTCTAGAAGAGAGAAAAGTTGATCCCAGCATGACAGCCTGTCAGTCCAACTCCTATAATTTATTTAAGTGTTCTTCTAATCTTCCAGGCTGCAGCTCATACATTTATATTCTTGAATTCTTTATGAGCAGCAGGATGAACACCTCTTTCATCAGGCTGGAAGTAAGATCCTGACTAGTTTTGATCTGTTCTGGGAACCCCAAAGCTTTCAATAGCTGTGATATTCTGAGCTGTGGTTTTCCCCAGAGACACCTGTAGCTTCTCCTGTGGTACAGCCTACAACAACTTCAACATGTTTGTGCCCCATCGTTTCTGTGCGAGAGCCTTAACAGCTCCATCCGCTTCCAGATGACTTTCCATCAGCAGAAACCACCAGCCCTAAAGGAATGGTTGTGGGATTATCAGGTGGTTGTCAGAACATGAGTCACAGAAATCACACCCCTCCTCCTCCATCTCAAAGCAGAAGAAATGAGCTGTCAGGTTGGCAAGAGTCTTTTCTATTCCAGAGCGTCCAAGAGAGCTGTTTGTAAACATTTTAAGCAGGCAGGTCCAGGTCCCTAAGCTGACGGAGCACCTCTTCTGCTGTGGTCCCTTTTGCAGGTTTTGCAAGAGGTCACCCAGCAAATCTAAGAGTTCAGATCATCAAATGTTTGCTGTGTTTGAGGTCTCCTGCAGGTACGTGTCAGTGCAGACGTTTCTCGTGCTGCCCCACACGTGGCACAGAACGGGTCCAGAAACAGGCTGACTTGCCAGGGCAGGTCTGCAATCACAGACTGAGCCCAGCTTCTCTCCAGCCCTACATTCATCATCATTCAGACACGAATGGGATGTCGGTCAGGACTTCTGCCCCTGGATTTGTCCCCAGATGTCATTCCACATCTGGACAATCTTTCTGAATTTGTTTCCCAGATGCTTCTGGCCGTGTCTGCCCTTTCTCAGCATTTCACACCAGCAGCATCCCCGTGGTGAGCATAACAGGGTCTGAGAGGTTATTTCAAGGGGTGCTGAGCAGGACCTGAACCTTGCTTCCATCGGTTCTCATCCAAGGCCAAGCTCCCCTGTCCTGATCCCAGCCCACCTGTACCTCAAGGAGAAGCTACTGCTAGGCACTAAAATCGTGGGGATCCTTGCCACCTCCAGTGCCACCCTAACACCACAGTTCAGGCCTGAGACGGAAAAATGAGCATTTTCCGTGCAATGACACTCTTGCAACTGAGGAGAAAGAAGATGATGCCAAAATCCCATTTAGGGTACCAAACATGAACAGGTCAAGGCTGTGGACCTTACCTTCCACGCCAGATCTCTCCCTAGGGAATTACTAAACATGACCAACTTCCCCCTCTGCCTCGTCTCTTATTTGAGCAGAGTCCATTCCCATCTACCGCCGAGTCCCTCTCCTGCACAGATGCGTGACCTTCACACAGCTCAAACCTGTCTGATTAACACCCATCACCATCTTGCGCGCTGTGGGTTTCAACCTGCGAGCGAGTGCTTGCACTCTGATGAAAATAATGAAAACTGATTATCTCATCATGTCATTTTCACTGGAAAGAAATGCTGATTTTGACTTCCGAGTAGTTGGATCTAATTCTCTGTCAGGAGTTCGCTCCCACTTTCCCCTTCCCAGCCTTTGTGTCTCTTTCTGTTAAAAATGGAAGGTTTTGAACAGGAACAGGTGAGGGTCATCTCTGCCTACGCTTCTGTTTCACAGGCAGTGTTGTAGAACAAATACTGATGAGGATCATGATGATAATGAGGGAAATAATAATGAGCATTGATCTCGACGGAGATGCTCCTGCTTTCTACCAGGCCACTGAGATGAAAATCAGGAATCCCCTGACATAAAGGATGTGTCACACTAAAGTTTAATTAACAGCAAATCGCAACCCAAATGACATATTCCCCCCCCCACACACACTCCCAATTTTCATAACTGACTTTTCACAACAAAACTCCAGGGGACATTTAGAAATAGAAGAGAAAGTAAAAACTTCCGCCTCCACCTCCAGCTTGTTACACTGAGGGAGTCAGTCACCCACGATTCCTCTCTCATTTTCTACAGTGTAAATTGTGAGCAACTTGAGTGTCGTCCACGGAGAGACATCAATACAGATGAGAGGAGAATTAGGTCCAACGTGCTTCAAGAAGACACACTTGGCATGTTATTTCACAGCTTGGCGTGCTAATGGCCAACACGTTACCTTCCGATAACGGTGCCATCAGAGCGTGTCAGCTGAACACTGCTCTTGTCAGCTATTTTACTGCTAAAAAAGGGGAGTGCTTACGTCCAGTCAGAACACTTTGCGCTTCCCCAGCACCGTTTCCGAGCACTTTCCCACCATAAACAAATTAACCTAGGTGAAATGCTCAGGAGAGCGCCATTAGAGAGACAGCAGGAGGTTTTGCTTGCAGGGTCAGCTCAATTAGGCATCAACCGTGCTGCTGCGGTGGAGACCCCACACCCAAGCCCCCACTGCCTGGTGCCACCTTGGCTTTCACACAACCGTGCAGAAACCCCACAAACTGCCCAGCACTGAAAACACTTCTCTTCCTTATTATTTTATAAACGGCTTTTCAGATGGATTTTTAGCTTGATCTAGGTCCCTATGAACACTATGGTGGAGCAGGCGAGCCAATCCAAGAGAGGTGGGCAGGGCAGGACCTCCCCTTCTTTCCAGCAAGGAGGATTTGCTCTGGAGTCAGTCGTGGCACTATGGCATAAGGAGCTCTACAGATTTTTAAGTTTGCTCCTAGCTCGTATCAGGATCAGAAGAAATCAGTGCTCAAGGGAAATTCATGCAGCTGTAAATAATCCAGAAATAGCGTTTAAGACTGAAATATTTACTTTTCAGATACGACTTTTGCTACCGGTGTTTCTGTAATTTAAATATTTTTATCTTGCTATCAAGTGCCAAAAATTTAACGGTGGGTTTTTTCCCCGATAAATGTAAAGCATTTTTTGATTGACACACTCCTCTATAACTGCTCCTACAAGACACCGTGCAGGCAAGCATGGGTTCCCTTTCCACCAAGACTTAAGAGTTGTTCATGAAAAAGTGCAACATGCAGAATTCTTTAAAAATCTTATTTTTAAAATAACTACCATGAAGTAATTGACTCATTTTACAGACTAAATAGGAGTAAGTAATATCCCTGCCCATGGCAGGGGGGTTGGAACTGGATGATCTTTAAGGTCCCTTCCAACCCAAACCATTCTGTGATTCTATGATCTCAGGCAATTCCATGCATTTATACCTTTTACATATTAACTCACTACATATCGATCATGGAAGGAATCAATTGTCCAGATTAAATCAATCTCCAACAGAATAAGGTCATAGACTTGTGCTATTAACTGCAATCAGCCACTTAAAAGGAGAATATTGGTAGAATAGTTCAAAAAACAGGTACCTATTCCCCTGATAACCTATGCCATAAACAGTCCCCACAGAAAAGTCCACATAAAACCACAGCCGAATTCCAAATAACACTGCAGCTCTGCACAGGAGATACATAACATGTGAGTTTCAGGCTACCATCCCATGCCATTAAAAAAAAGAGAGAAATAAAAGGCCAAGTTTGTATAAAATTCAAGCAAGCCGGTCTTGCCAATCATAACTTCTCCTGCTCACACTGCTGTAAGACAGAGATCTGTAATCTAATTGAAGTGAATAGCTTGAGTGCACTGCTATTAGAGAATCAAAGCTCCTGCGTCTCAGCTTCAATATCTGTGAAACAGGAGTAATAGTGTTTACCCACCTTACAGAGATAATAGGAGTAGTTACGTTTGTACAGAAATGTGATCATGTAAAACGCACCGTGGTATAGAAGTGCTAAGTATTATTATTAGGTGTATGTTTTGGTACTCCAAAAATACAATTCATTCAAGCTCTTCTATTTCTTTGACACTTGTAACAGGCTTCCAATGCAGCTTAAAACCCCTGCTCAAAAATAAACATCAGAATAATGAGCTTTCCTTATTTAATTCAGCAAATCGGCACAATAAGCTCGTGTTTAAACAAAAAATGAAAAGGAAACTTGCTGCTGTGCCAGAACAGCAGCACAATCAATTTTAATTAGCATTGCTCATTGTGGGAAATGATAAGGTATCAGTCATAGTAATTGGTGGTGTTGACAATTAGTCAAAGTCATTAACATCTCAAGACCCAGGACAAAAAAAGCTTGCTGAATTTTAAATATCTGAGGAAGGCTTGCTTCGAAATTCTTAATTTTTTGCACAGTCTGAAAGCATTGCTTAGATTTATTATCTGTTAGTTTTCCATCAGAGCAGCAGCACTGTAATAACACAACCAACCTGAATGTCACTGGTGCTTGATCAATATGAGTTTTCCACGGAGAGCTGCAGTGAGCAGGGCTCCCCCCCTCTCCTCCCGCAGCTCTGCTGGTGAGCACCAGCGCATCTCCACTTCCCACCTCTCTCCCTTTGTTTCCCTCTGTCTCTTCTGGATGATCATCCTAGACTCTATCCTGGCAGACACGTTCAGGATTGAGTGGATCAGGAAACACTCCCAGCCAAGGGAAACACCTTCAGCTCTTGAGTTGGAGCATTTCCAAACTCTGCATGGTCCTATCCAGGAAAATAAGCCCTTGCATACATTGAGTATCAATGATCACAGAATCACAGAATAGTTTGGGTTGGAAGGGCCCTTAAAGCCCACCCAGCCCCACCCCCTGCCATGGGCAGGGACACCTTCCACTAGACCAGGTTCCTCCCAGCCTCATCCAGCCTGGCCTTGGACACTTCCAGGGATGGGGCATCCACAGCTTCTCTGGGCAACCTGTTCCAGTACCTCACAACCCTCCCCGTGAAGAATTTCTTCCTGATATCTAATATAAACCTCCCTGCTTTCAATTTAAACCCATTACCCCTTGTCCTGTCCCTTGTAAAAAGTCCTCTCCCAGCTTCCTTTGTAGCCCCTTCAGGTACCGGAAGGCCGCGAGGCTACTGGGATGCTGGCCATAAAAGCAGAAGCAACTGCTACTTGCAGTTAGTGCCTGGACCACATCTTTCACTGGCTGGTACAAGCAATTCCTCAGGCTTCTTAGAAGCTCAGACCTATAAGTCAAAGTCTGTAACAGGTCACTAGACAAAATATAGGGCACTTACGGGCTTTGACCTGGTCTCACTCACACCTGGGCAGCCCCAGCGACCTTCCTGACCGTGTCTGCAGTCTGACTTATGCAGAAAGAGAATCTGTGCTGGCAGAGGAGGTCACCGATCATACTAACCAACCGAGCAAACCAGATAGCCCACCTGTCCAGTTCAGATTAGAACTGACACAAAGATTTGTAACATTTCAGTATGTTAATATCAGGTTATTTTGCCAACCATCAAGACCATAAATTCTCCATGGCATGGCCGATTGCTACTTGCACCTTCCTGGTTTAGCTGGGAGTAACTGAGACACCCAGTAAGTAAATGCCCGAGAACAGGAGGGACCCACCAGAGTGAGTTGCACGGGGCTCACTTACGGACACAGCTGATGCTAAAAAAGGGCCAAACCAGATCATCATCAACTGAACCAAAAAGCATTTAGTTAACCTGAAGGACTCCTGATCATCCACCCTAGGTAAACACAAATAATGGAAATACACTGTCAGCTGTTCTCTGCTAGAGGAGTTCCAGTGAAAACTTAATATATTTCACCTCCTACACCCTCCTGTACCTTTGCTGTAAACAAAGATGTATATAATACTGCAATAGCTATCCTTCTGGTATAAGGAGGTGTTACAGTTTAAAATAGCAGACGTGACATGTATTACTCATTTGTCCTTTTACTCACTTTAATGTGTTTATTTGTATGGAAATTAAAGTCAGGTAAAAATACCATCTCTTTTCCTGGTGTATCTATCTATTACACAATCACGGCTATTCTGACCCTGGGCAATTACTGCTTCCAAACATATGCAGCCCTCCACGCAACAGAGTAAAACATGGAGCGCCACAAAGGAATAAATGCTGCCTGCTAGATGCTGCTGAGCAGCACCACTGGCGTAACCGTCAGAGTACAAAGTCTTAAAAGAAACTGCCCCAAAACCCAACGGAGATTCAAAGCAAAGAAACTCTGATTTCCATCCCTGCTTCTGCCGCCGGCCTGCAGCAGCAGCGGGGCCCTGCCGCTGCGGCCGCAAGATAAACACCATTTTCAAGGTCAATTTCCTATGACCAGTTGCTTCATTTCTCATCATTTTCTGTCCAACTTCATAGATTACCACTTAAAATGGATTTATTCTTTCCCTTTCTAGCATTACTTTGCACTTCATTTAAAAGGAGGTGAGGGGGGATGGTGTATTTTTTCCCCTGTTCTGTACAACGGTGCTGTCATAAGACAATGAGGCTCAGCTGGGTTTCAATTGACTAAAATGACTGCTCAGTAAAGCAGCATGTTATAAAAGCTAAACCGAATCAAGAGGCATCTTCCAACCATTTTCCCCTCTCTTCCCTACTGCTAGAAATATTGTTTTTTAGATAGAGTATCTTGCGCTTTTATGTTGTGGAGCTTTGATTGTAAAGAAAATGTTTAATAGCCTCTAATAGAAAACAGAAGTTGTATTTAGGTCTTCCCAGGGTTTGAGATTCCTTCTGCAGGCCGGTAGCACTCGCACTTTAGATCAGATTAAAGCTGACAGAGATGAAACTGCGCTGGCCCACATCCTTGGGCTTGCTCCAGGGCCTCTCATCTGCATTTCATCGTGATGTGAGCACATGTTCCCATCATTGGTACACTCATCTGCATCACTCTGAATGTTAATCACAGGCTAACCCAATTTCTTCACTGAATTTATTACTTACTGTTCATTAAAGTTCATAAAACCTAATGCGAGCCTGAAATAAGCAGAACAACCTTAACAAGTAGTCCTCAGCTACACGGCAACCAGAGGCGGCAACGTGAGCCTGAGGAGGTCGTTCCTGGAAGGTGGATGCTGAAGCCTTTCACACGCTCTCCAGGGGATGCACGAGGGGAGAGGAGGCAAAGGAGTACCAGAGGCTGTCGTACCTTTCTAGAAAACTCGAAAATTGGCATCCTTGTAGGAACTCGCTTATTAAAACAAGCACAGATTTTTTTTCAGTATCATCCAAAGATATTTTTTCAGTGAACGAGGAAGAAACATCAAGGGTGAAGGCAGGAAAGCTGCCTCCCTCCCCTCCTGCCCTTCACAGAGGCCCTGATCGCGCCAACACTTCGCAGAACACCGACCGTAAAGCACAGGGCACAGCCTCGCTCAGCGCGACGAGGCTGCTGCCGGGCACAGAATTCAGGTGTCTCCCCAAGTGCCTGTGGCGTCGGGGCCCACGGCTTCCGAATACAATACAGAGGGGAACAACACTGAAAAGAGAGGAGGAGCTGGGCCGAGAGCACTCATGGGGAGAATCCCCTCACTGCAAACACTAAGTGTTTTCCGGGCATCGGGAAGCGTGCGGTTCCTTGCTGACGTCCCTAGCAGTCGGATCTGACAAGTGACACTTCATTGCATTAACCTTTGTGATCTGCTAGTAACGGTGGCAGGAACACGCTCAGACAACACACGCGTGCTTAAACGTAAGCACACGCTTAAATGCTTTGCTGAGCAGAGGCCACAGAGCCTGCAGTTCTGTTTTTCATGTTGGAAAGAGGCAACCTAATGTATTCTAATCAACGGCTAGGGTAAACATGAACATCTACCTCCCCAGTGAACTCTGTGCATCCAAGATTATCTGAGTTTCCTCCACCAGTTCCTCAAAACCTCAGGAACACACATGAATCCAAGCCTGCAAAATCCCAAGTGGAAGCTGCTAAAATTCT
This sequence comes from Eurypyga helias, assembly GCF_000690775.1. Lineage (NCBI taxonomy): Eukaryota > Metazoa > Chordata > Aves > Eurypygiformes > Eurypygidae > Eurypyga > Eurypyga helias. The sequence continues at coordinate 84,930 of NW_010252647.1, forward strand.
CCAAAGGACATTATGATTGAAATATTCAATCAGATGATGCTACCATAAGAATAATGAAGCCTTTGGAGGATTTGCTTCATCGAGTATAAAATAATTTTGAGAGACACTTTAAAGGAGAAACCATGTCTGCGGGAAGAAACATGACCGACTTTTTGCCAGAAAGAGGATTATTCTGCAAGCCAGAAAATGACACCTCTTGGTGGTCCAACATCAGATCTGTTTCTAGGCTGAAATTACACGTCACAAAAATATATAATTTTTGTACAGCTGTATAAATCAAAACACATCTGTCGAGAAAAGAAATTACAGATGTTTATTCTCCATTCTTCAAAATTTACATAACTACAGAATGAATCTAAGCTGAAATCAGAAATTTGGTCTCTTCCTTTAATTAAATCAATTTGCCTTCTCCCTCCCACCCCCCAGCTGATTATATAATAGAAAAGCATAGAGGCGAAGGTGGGCTTTGTGATTAAGAACTGGACGAAGACCCGGGAGAGCTGAATTCAATTCCTGGTCCTGCCACAGACTTCCTCTGCGACCTTGGGCGTAATCTCTTTGCACCTCTTTTCCCCATCTGTGGGAGAGGGATAATATTACCTTCTCTCCCACAGCCTCCGTCTCGTCTCCCAGATTACAAGCTCTGCAGGGAAAGGACTATCTATTACAGTTTGTAAGGGCAGCGCTCGCTACGACGGGGACGGGATCAGAGTGGCAGCTCCTGCGGCTCTGCCCTTTCAAACTCACAGCGGCATAACAAGCTGCGACCTTCTGCGGGACAGCACCACCGCCGTCCTCACGTACACAAGGAACGGCGACACAGGTCTTCTCAGGGACCATTACGGCCGTTTTTCCGTAGGGAAGGTGTTTTGCCCGCCAGGCTAAGCCCAAAGCACGGGCGCTGAGCCGCGCACAACGGCGCAGGGCAGCGGGGCAGAGCGCAGCGTGGAGCGAGGCCAGGCGAGGTTTGCACTGAAGCACAAAGTAAGAGGAGGCCGCACTTTTTATTGCATTCCGCTTTCCCTGTCCTAATCCTGTTTTGCAGAGCACAGTATTATGCAGCATTGCTTTTTTTGCAAGCGAGGCTGAGGTACTACCTTATGAGAGGGCCTCAACCTGACTTTAATAGGCCCAAAATAGCCCTCAGCTCTCCGTCGGGACAGGACTGCGGGTGAAGCTTGCAGCTGAGCGATCCCAAACACAGCAAAGAGAAAACAAGACTTCATCTCAGGAAAGAGACTAGACCTTAATGGAATTATTTTAGAGCACAATAAACCACCAAGCTGCCTTCATCACCACTATTACTCTTGCCCGGCTAGACTGCAAGCGTATCGCATCAAATCGGCGGAAGGAAAATGAGTATCTTCAAAAGGAAACAGTTCACCACATAGCACACGGTCCAGCTACCATAATGATAAGTTTCCTGATAGCGATCATCTTAAAAACCCCAGTGGTTATAAGAGACTCTATGGAATTCATCATTTTTGATAGCTTGGGTTTTTTTTCCACAGAACCAAAATAGTATAATTTCAAAAGAATATTTCTAGCTATACCGTTTTAAAGGATTAACAAACCATTATGTACCGGAGCATACATAATGGAATCAGCAAACAGGAATCAGCAAGTAATCTTCTGTCTCCGCGCAGACTAATGTGTAATTGCCAGAAGCACTGGGGGAATTTCTGCCTTTTGTTAAAGCTTCAGGAGATGATTGTCATCATATTTGACAGAAATACAGAACACAGCGATCAGTTCTGGGCATGAAAGGTAATGGTTACTGTTTTGTACAATAACACAACTTTCACTACCGTTGGGAGCTAAGGCCTGAGTATTGATTTGCAGATGCAATCACTAACTGTTATTATTCAGTAGATACGGGAGAAGAACAGGGAGCTTCTGACCACTACGGACTAAGAGAGTCATGACATGCAAGATAAAGTTTACAAAACAAGTTTTCTTCATGGAGCCTTTACACTGGTACAGTCTCAGTTGTAATTCCATGAACTGATAGCCGTGATCAGGCAGTTGATACACACCGTACTTCCCTGAGCAATTGCTTTTCCGTTTAGGAGCTTGCATCAAACCAAAACAGGATGGGGGAGAGCAGAACACAGAATAAATAGTAGAGAGAACCACAGAAATGTGGCAATATTACAAAATCAAACACAATCCTGTGTCTTTCCAGAGCAACCACATTCACGGCGTTAAGTGACTGAGCACAAGAAGTGAAGTAAAAAACCCTTCCTGTGGGGCCATCTTCAAGTTCCAGGCAGCGGGGATCTGGAAGCTTACCTCCTGGGGCGGTGGCTTTGTACCCACGGCATGCTAGCGCTGGAAGAAATGCTGCACACCCCACACAAACCTCAGCAATAATGCATCTGATCACACTGATCCTACCGTAAGGAATTGTCTTCAGGAGAGAAGCAGCAAAAGCAGTACTTAAACATGGATCCCGCAAGCTCTAGAAGGATTACTGGAGCGCTCTTCCAGCTGGTTTCTCTAAAAGGCGGCTATTGGCACCCAGAGGAAAGAAAATAGCTGTAAATGCTGCAAAGCCTCATGCTGCACTCGAGGCTCTCTGTGCTGTCCTACTGCAGCCTACAACTTTACAAAGTTCACGCTGAAATCGGGCTCAAGCCTACACACTACATCTGGCAGAAAAAGTATGCACACCGAATTTCGCTCTTCCTCCTCTTTCAGTCCGTATTACTAATCGTATTAAGATCCTGTGGCTAAGGAATTACTGATAAAAGGTAGCACTTGAAGGCAGATGATTGTGTTCTGTTTTGAAAGCCATCAGAGACCAGCGCAGCATATAGTTCTTGAAATCAGCTTATCACACTCCACCGTAAACAGCCACACACAATCTCTGCAGAACCCCTCCCACGTTTAGGTGTAAAAAGGAAGACAAACAACGTCAAATGGGATTCTCACTCCAGATTAAGAGATTTCTTCTAACTAAAATGTCCTGAAGTGTTCTGTGGAAGATCGGAGAACCCTCTGAGAATGCTCCTGGGAATTTGTAAGAGCAATGGAAAGAAATGTGTCTGCCCAAATCACTGCGACAGAACCCACTCACGCCCATGGATTTCTTTGAAAAATAAACGTAGTCTGGTGTTAAACACTGCACTTTCACTTTTTGAAGTTCTTCAGAGTAGCCAGCAGGGTTTTTGGTACTGGTACCACCCCCCACTATAGAGCACAGCTGATGGTAGACCCTTTCTGGAGATGTCACACAGTACCTACCGAGGAACGCTAACAATACGTTATCCAAATAAATCATAAGATTTGTACAACCCCATTCCAGAATGCACAATTTCTACATGCAAATAGCAGGTTTCCCTCTATTCCAGATTCTTCTCTGGTACCTCTTGGCCTACACTAAAATTGGAAGAGCACAAATGCCGAGGCCAACTGCTCGAGCATCCTGGAGAAGCTAACACAGCGGTCACCGCTGCTGCTGGCAACATTACCGTCTGTGCTACGGCAGCACCCAGAGACCCTAGGTGAGATAACGTCCTTACACACACCACCACAAAGCATCCGGTAAAAGATACTTCTTGCATCCCCAAGTACAGACAGGAGTCAGGTGTAGAAGCACAGTTACCGTGGATGTGGTAAGCAGAGAAGCAGGGAACAGTGCTGGCACAGGCTGAAGGTACTCATCACACATCGCCCCCCAACACCCCACACCCCCCCAGGACAGTCAGCAGCTCACACCTGCAGCAGGGAAGGCTTGGAAAGGCTCCAGGAGGCAAGAGCAGAACAACAGGGGGTGGTGAGGGGGAAGGTGCTATGGGAGGAATGCCAGAAGCGAGAGGAGGAGCAGGAGGATGGCAATAAGATAAATGCAGAGAAATAAGCTGTCAATAGCTTTAAAAGTGGAGATCAGGCGATCGTGTCCAACAGGGCAGAGAATATTGGCCCATATCCTCATCAAACACTCCAGGTGAGGAGCTGATTACAGCAGCCGCACTTTGAATAGAGGGGCAGGAACACGAGGCAGGGGATGAGGTCTGCTAGCCTCTTATTTTTACTCATTGGCCATGTAAGATGCCAGAATCAATCATAACAACGCTAAGAATAGCATCACAGTCTTTTACAGTGACTGCTTTTTCCTCAGCTGCTACAGATGAAAAGATTTTGCTCCAGAGAACTGTGGAAGGAGTTTCCTGTCCCGTTGCTGACCCTCACCAGTCTGCTGCCATAGCATAAGGCTTACCACTGCCATTCCATTGCATCAATCCATCACAGCAGCTTTGCTGGATAACTCTCCCCCTCTGTTTTGTGAGCAAATCACAAGCAGCTGCAGGCCAAGCCAGAAAACCGCGTGCAGGTGTTCAAAAGCAATGTTAAAAATAAACAGCAGCATGGACTGCTAAAATAAATGCAATTCCAATTAATAAAGCTTTTAGACTTTTATCAGGGCTGAGAGGTCAGGTGGATGACAGAAGGCGATGCTAGGCACAACATACCAGCTCCTTCAAACTTTATTACGCTGCAGCACATCTGTATTCCAGCAACATCTCAGGTCGGAAGTTGCAGTGATATTGATAAATTATATTCTGTCCATATCACTAGGGTGCCAGTAATGTTTCACAATGCCTGCAGGATCAGTGGGCGACTCTCATCATGTATATATAAAGAGAAATCTTGTTTAGTCTCCCTAGAGACAGCTTCTCTCCTAATGGAGTGTGGTCAGAGGGACTTTGCTTAATTCATGCATTTAACTCTTGATCTCAGTCACTCCACAGTGTTTTTGTGCTAACTACAACGTATAGAGGCCACTAGGCAGTAAGACTAAGATTGACTTTTCTTCCTTCACGGATTATACAGAAGGAATAGGAGAAAATCGGGCTCATTAGCATATGTTTAAAGAGTTCATGGGGTTGGCAGTAGCAAAAGTACCCAGCAACCAGCAGGGACATTTAATTCTAAACCCTGCACATCAACATTAGAAGGAATATCTCTACTTCTCACTGTTATATCATTAAATGAACCAGAAGAAGCTAAACCAGGACTGCTGGAGGTGCTGACAACAGAGAGGCTTCTGAGCTTAACGAAAGATAACATGAATTTTAATTATTGTAGTGAACTAACTGTTAAGAGTACTTATTCCCCTTCAGTGGAAGGAATCAGTGTTAAAATGTGCGCCTAAACTCGCGCGGTGCAGCCAGGCATTCAAGGAACAAGGCTGCATGTCCCTGCCGCCGGGGAGCGCGACTCCATCCCGACAGCACCGCGACCACCCCAGCCTCTCGCAGGATGCAGCGTGGCGATGTCTGCTCACGTAACCCGGGCTGCCGCACGCAAGCCTCGCGCTCGAGGTGCGGACTGGGCCTGGGAACCCAACAAGCAATGCAGCGTCTCTCTGGCAACCCCAGCTTCCTCATCCAGAGACATCCGGTGGTGCTGGTTTGCCAGCACAGGTGGGTTCAACTGTTGACTGAAGGTTGTGTATCCACAGGGCACCATTCCTGCAGGGAGGGGGCCAAATGGCTCCTCATCTCTCCCCGTTTGTAGCTGGACCCGTTAGAGCTGGTCTGAAAACCCACCATGCCCAACATCAGGCAACAGCCTGGCAGGAAATTCAGGGATACCTCATCCGAGAGCAACCACCTTCTGCAGACCAGCAGGGCCATGGGGTGAGAGCAGCAGGGGTTTTGTCTGCCCCACTTCCATCCATCTGTGCTTACAGACCAGTGACTTGAGTCATGAAATCACAGAATCACA
>NW_010252648.1:0-3373 GCF_000690775.1 Eurypyga helias
CAATATGATACAATTCCTCACCATCTGCTGACTGACTCACAACCAGGTCAAAAGTAGTGAGAGTAAAAGCCAGAGAGCCCAAGAGAAATTGCAGCAAAGTCTGAGCAAGCCCACAGACAATAGCACAACTGGGAAACCTAACAGACCCACCAACTCACGAAAGAGCCAGCAAAGGAGTTAGCAAAGCAGCTAACAAAGGAGTTAGAGAGTGTAAAGCGTGTAAAATAGGGAGAAATAGTAATGGCTCCTGGACCCACTCCCTGCTTATGTACTGAGCATGAGGTACTATGGAATTAAACACTCCTTTGGTCAGTTGGGGTCAGCTGTCTGAACTGTGTGTCCTCCCACACTGCTTGTAGTGAGAGAGTGAGAGCTGGGAATGCAGCTGCAGTTTCAGAAGCTGCGAAAGAACTTGAATTTGGTACAAGAACTCTCCAGTACCAGCTAAAAAGACACCTTATCAGTACTTTTCTCAGGGTAAATCCAGGAAAATAGCTCCATAGCAGCCACTGTGAAGAAAGTTAACTCTTTTCTGACTAAAACCAGCACGATTGTATGTGACAACCCTGCACAGACATCCTAGATATCCAAAGATATTCTCAGGTGGTACTACAGGTCTGTGTGTATGCAACTGATTCAAAGACCTACCCAATTCAGCTACACAAATGGCTGTTTTCTTTAGGATGGGATTAATAGCTTTCCAGATCTACTAAGTTTATTATGGACTTCCTTCACTACACTAGATGTAGACTTTAATCTCCTCAAGCTGAGAGAGCATTTGAACTTAATGCTCTTTCTTCTTTTGCTTTCATTCCATCTTGTTAGATATGGCAACCACCGCTCTTTCACCTCCTCAGGATACCGTGTTGCACGAAAACATTAAGGTCTTCTAAGTGCTTTGGAAGAGTAGCTCTATTTGCCCATGCTCCTGGAAGGTTTCCAGCTCCTCGGCACTAGTTGGGCTGCAGAACTTCTCAGGCTATCATAATCAGGGATTACAGACAGAAACATCTCCATGCTCAGTGTTTCACATGGGCCAGCTCCCCAGGTCAGTATGCAGATCTTTGAGCCACTATTCTAAAACACCTAATTCTTCTCTCAAACTGTACAGCAAGCCTCAGAGCCTAGCTCTAGGGCATTGGATTCTCTCATAGTACGCTGGCACCCTGAATGACTTGTAGACACCTCTTTCCCAGAATAGAATACAACAGGTGGCTTCCTGATTTATTTATTTTTAACTGCAGAAGAGTATTAAGAGTTAATAAGCATTGTCTTCTTGCCAAAATGTTACAACTATAATTCCAATATTAGATCTGAATTTTTTTTTCACAATAATTTACAATGACTGGAATAAAGGATCAATTTCTCAAAAAAATAGTTAAGCAACCCTTCATCTGTAACTAGCAAATATTCCTAAATGCATGACTGATTATGACTTTAGTTGTCACAGTATCCTTTGGGTGCTTTAAACAATGTGAAACATTTTGTCACCTCAAGTGCTAAGCAGAATTTAAGAAATCATGTGGGTCTAACACATTGTTGAAAAGAGATGAGTGATGCACTGGATGGTCTGAAATACTTAAAACTTAGCTAGATAAAGACTCTGAACTTCTCAAGCATGTTTTGACTTCCCTTTTTTTTCACAGATGTTTTTATATTTTCAAGTGCAGAAACATTGTAGAACTAAATAGTTAGCTTAATAAAGAAGGTACTGGAAATAATCTAATTCCTGGCAAAATCTGGTCAGGTCTCCAGAACAAGACACATTCTTCAGTGGATGGCAAGAAAAGAATTTTGTCTTCTTTTGATTCTGAAGTGGCTGCAAATGGATTCCTTGCCTCATTATGCACAGAAAACAGTTCTGGTTTTTAATTAGCAATATATTTCACCATTACCCTTTTATTCAGCAAATAACTGGAAAAGTGAACAAAAGTTACTAGAACCAGGATATTAATGAAATATCCAGTGGTTTCACATAGTTCATCATATAATAATCATTGTTTTTTCATTACTCTCTCTTTAAAGTAGTTCAAGCTTCAAGCTTTGCTTTTTTTTTTGTCATTTTTTTGTTAGGCAAAATTTTCTGGTAGATATATATACTCTCTTCTGTACAGACTGATGCATCTATCGTGATATATATGCCTTGTCCGTATAAGAATTGCTGTTCTCCTGACATGATTACCTGCCTTTGCAATATGGTCTCTGCATCCGTGTCTATAACATTACATAAAACATAACAGCTCATCCCGCTGACATAGCACAGCTCACATCCATGCAGCTAAATACTTCCAAATTCCCAAGAGAAGCTGGCCATGTACAACTTGCTTACTGAGAACAGCCCTGGCCCACGGTTAACCCCAGTAGCTAGTAGGTTACCACTATGGATAGTTTTATCCCAAGACCCAGGTACCAGGCACTGGTAATATTTAATTTGCTGGTACAGCCATATCCATAACTGGAATAAGAGGTGCCTTGTTGCATCAGACTGGGGTCTACAAACCCAGCATTACTTCTCCACAAGTGACATCAGGACATGTTATTGTAGGAGAGCACAAAGCCTTGGCCACTGTCATGGTAGCACAACAGACACTTTCTATAGCCTAAATCCCTCATGTTCTACATTAACCACAATTGTTTTATTACTTTTTATTATCCTTTTTTAAACAAATTATAGGCTGTTCATAGTAATTTTCCTTTTCAGAACAATGCTTTCTTGGTTTTTGTTGTTTTGTTTTGATTAACTGTCACATTTTTATGTAGTTACCTGTCTTGAATATTCAAGAAACATCATGTTAGTATTTGTGTACTAGATTTATTTGGCCTACTCTCTCCTATAAGAACATTGAAACAAATTGCTTTGTGATTGCTACTACAGAGCAGCACTCATTTATTCTTCTTGAATCAGGTCCTGTACCTCAAAAAACAGAACAGCACCATTTCCTATGGTCTCTGAATATGGGAACTTGAAGGCCAAGTGCAAGATCCAGCACCTGGGTCGAGGCAATCCCAAACACAAGTACAGGCTGGGCAGAGAATAGATAGAGAGCAGCCCTGAGGAGAAGGACTTGGGGGTACTGGTGGATGAAAAGCTGAACATGAGATGTCAGTCTGTGCTGGCAGCCCAGAAAGTCAACCATATCCTCGGCTGTATCCTTGGCTGTATTTGGAGCAGCGTGGCCAGCAGGTTGAGGGAGGTGATTCTCCCATCTACTCTGCTCTTCTGAGACTCCACCTGGAGTGCTGCGTCCAGCTGTGGAGCCTTCAACATCAGAAGGATATCGGCCAGTTGGAGTCAGTCCAGAGGAGGCCACAAAGATGATCAGAGGGCTAGAGCATCTCTCCTACAAAAAAAGGCTGAGAGAATTGGTCTTGT
>NW_010252649.1:0-211 GCF_000690775.1 Eurypyga helias
CAATATGGATTAGGGAGAAGGGGCATGTCGTCCATGTTGGCAACATGGATGGTGGAATCGAGTGCAAGCTCAGCAAGTTTGCTGAAGACACCAAGCTGTGTGGCGCGGTCGACACGCTGGAGGGAAGGGATGGCATACAGAGGGACCTGGACAAGCTAGAGAGGTGGGACCACTCCCTCTCTGTGCCAATCCCATGGAGTTCAACAAGGCT
>NW_010252649.1:1237-8460 GCF_000690775.1 Eurypyga helias
TGAGGCTTTGAGCAACCTGGGCTAGTGGAAGGTGTCCCTGCCCATGGCAGGGGGGTTGGAACTAGATGGTCTTAGAACTTGAAGGTCCCTTCCAACCCAAACCATCCTATGACTCTATGACTTGTGATCCCGTCAGGGATCCACCTTGGAGCAGTCCATTCCTGAAGGACTGCACCCCATGGAATGGATCCTTGCTGGAGGAATTCATGAAGAAATGCAGCCTTTAGGAAGAACTCACATTGGAGAAATTAATGGATGACTGTCTCCTGTGGGTGGGAGTTCCTGCTGGAGCAAGGAAGAGTGTGAGAAGTCCTCCCTCTGAGTGGCAGAGACAATATGTGATGAACTGACCAGTACCTTAATTCCCCATCCCCCTGCACCAGTCACAGAGATGAGTTAAAGTGTGAGTGAATTTGAGCGCAGGAAGAAATGACCCGGGTGTGGGGTGTGGTGGGAGGGAGGGTGTTTTAAGATTTGGCTTTACTTCTCATTATCTTACTCTGATTTGTTTAGTAATAAATTAAATTAATTTCCCCAAGTTGATTCTGTTTTGCCCTGTCCTTATCTTGACCCATGAGCCCTTCTTCATTATATTTTCTTTTCCCTGTCCAGTTGAGGAGAGGGATTGATAGAGCAGCTTGGTGAGAACCTGGCATCCAGACAGGGTCAACTCGCCACTCTGCTTATCAGGTTTCTGTAGGGTAAGAGTAGGATAGTCAGATTACTGCAGGGTAATACACAACCCTTCAAGGTATTCCTTGAAGAGTGTCTGTAAAATATAGCTAAATATTTGTGTAACAAATGGAGAATCTGCCAATGTACTGATAAGTCACCACTATGTATGTCCTTCTGTTTTTTTTAGGAAGCAGTGCAAAAGGCAATGGTAATGAGGGAACAAAGACAAATGTATATGGAAGCTGAGAATAAACCTTAATTTCTTGTCAGATACATTTATCTTTCCACTGATTATTCTTTTAGAATTTAGAGACAGCTTATTATCTAACATTATTTGTCACAATTTTTTTGCTGTAAGCTGCAATTTAACACTGCATCACTGCTGTACAGAAGCCCTCCATTAGACATAGCTGACCATAGCTACCAAGGTCAACAAATCTAGCAGCAACAGAGAAACAGTAGAAACTTCCAGACCAAAGTGATCCCCATCTCAAAGACTGTGAGCAACAAGCTACTCTCAAGAGCCAAAGAACAGTAACAAGAAGAAAACCAAAGGAAATAAGCGGACCAAAATATATTTCTAGCATGGTTGCCCATACTAGATCAGGAAATACTGCTTATCCTACTGTGAGAAGTAGAGGACAGAAAACCTGAACAGTGTCTTATTCTCTCCCAGCTGCTATGATGGCTCATTGGGACGACAGGAAAACTCCTGACAATTGCCCTAATTCACATCTTGTGAATCACATGGTGATCACCCCTACATATAGTCTATAAAGGCTATTTGTCCACCTCCTCCCAATACTCTTGTATTACCTGCTACTCCTCCACAGCAAAGGAGGATAGCTTTTCTGTTACATCCTCCCTGATGTTGGAACTGAGATATGTGTGTAAGAAGTAGTCAGTTTACAGTATTTCATCAGTGATATGCCTTGCTGCTTTTGATTTTAAACACACATTTTCTCTGAAAATATTTTATTGTTGAAACAATTCTTTTTAAGTGTGTGTAAATATGGGGCAGTCAGCAAAAGTGCTACATTAAAACACAGAATTTCATTATATTAAAGGTTTCAATCCATCTCAAGAAGCAGTCATCTGATTTGAATATTCCACATAAAGCAAAAGATTTTTAAAGAAGGTATGAGTCAGTGGTGTGACTAAGAGTGAAACAAAATTGCTTCCCCACACCCCTTTCCCTAGTACGTTATGAATAATTTCCTGCTTTCACTGTGTGATGCATGATCCTGTGCTTGGACTATTGACGATATCTGAGAGGCACTGGAAGAAAGAGTATGCATATGCAAATAATGATGAATTTATGATAATATAAAATTAAGAAAAGGAAAAATTCTTCCAAGAGGGAGATGGTTTAGGATATATTGTGGCATACAAAGAAACAAAAGAAGTCTTTCAATTTCTTAAATTAGAAGCAAAAAATTAGAAAGAACAATGAATAATCCTGCAATGACAAGAAAATCAGTGGGTTAATCAAACAGGTCTCTTACTGTTTCTTTAAACTTGATTATATTCCATTCTTGTGGGAATATTTTATCTCAAAAAGGACAGAGATTCTGTTTAAGCCTCAGAAACATTTACATGAGTCATAATAATCTTCTGTGTACTGATAATGCATAGCTTTGTATCCCATTTGGGGTAAGCCAGTCAGTTGCTGGTAATGTCCATTTGGCCTTTCCTCTCACATACTGGGACAATAAACTCTGACAGAAGGAAATGCATGTAATGCTACTTGGCGGGGGGGTGGGGAAATAAATCATCTGGCCTGCAGAAAACCTCTCTACATTGGCTAAACTTTGAACACAACAGTTGTACCTGAAGACCTTTGGAAATGTCTTCCAATCCCTTTCATTCTATGATCTATGATTTCATAAGTCTTTTTTAGAATATTTGAAAAGCCATTCACATTCTTTCAAAGAACAACAACAACACTGGAAAAGGAAGAAAAAGGAAAAATGTAACGATGATGTTCAGGTTTGCTAATGGGCAAATTATCTGAACTGGTTACAAATGCTTATTTTAATCCTTAGTATTAAATGGGTCAAAGTTTATTTCAATGGAGTTCCTCAGATCCCAGAATGACTGCACCATAGAAGTATAAAATTACAAGAAACAAAGCAAAAATATTTCTCTTTCTTTATTCTACCTTATCACTGAATGCATACTTGATGAGATGGAAACGGAGGGCTAAATATGACATCGTCTGTGATAATGGAAAAATTAACAAACCTCCTTATGGACATAATGCCCCAAAATAATGTCCCCCCTGGTATTTCCTCCAGTGAGTCATATTCCTTACACACATATAAGGAATGAAAAAAATTTCTTCTTTAGTACTCTTTCCATTCTCCTTCTGCTTTGGAGGAAGCTTTTGCTTTTTGTCTGTTTGCCACTGGGTTTTGACACTAAGTTAATCACCACCCATAACACAGTCATCTGCAGTCTGTGGTGCAGACTCAGATGACCTAATTTCCACCTAGGACTTTTGCCAGCAGTTTTCTACTGGCTCGGTGTTTCCAGAAGTCAGAAGCAAGTCCATAGTAGGGCACGGCAGCTGGTGTGGAATCTAGAAGTCAGTGCACTTCTGTTCTGAGATTTGATTGTAACATGGTTTCACTCAGAGCCTTGTTAACTTTAACATCATTGCACCCACAGTTCCTATTAAGCAATTTCAAGAAACTTGAGCCCATGAGAGCTTAGTTCCTACTCTAAAGCACGCTTCCAGAAGAGGTTTTTTCCCCAAGGCCAAACTTCCTCCAGTGTGCAGCACAGTCTTCCATCAACCTTCATTAGAGACAATTAAAACAGACACAAAGACATTTTAGGGTTTTTTCACTTCCTGCTATTCCTTCTTGTCTGTGATAGAATTGAAAATATATTTAGTCTCGTCTGAAAATGAACTTTTGTTTTTTTAAAGTAAGAATATAATTATTTTCTAAAGCTTTCAGCATTTGATTTCCACTGGCTGAATTGGAACCCTCACATTCTTCTCAACTCCAGGGTTTATCATTATTGATACTCCTTTGTGTAAAATTTGAAAAATTGTTAAGTTTTTCACCAAACGAAAACCCCAAACCTGAAGAGAATTATTATTTTAATGTGTGTATTGTACTGCCTGAAATATTCCAGAGTTAAAACCAGTCTCTGAATTTTCACTGTCTAAACATCAGAACACAAAGGGAAGAGAGGCATTTTGATGACACTGTGATTCAGTTTCTTCCCACAGCTACCTGTACTGCCATATCGAAAAGTTTTCTGAGAGTGTTGGATTCCAGGTGCTTGATCATGTCGTGTCCCAGCTCTGTATCAGAGCCAGAACAGAGAATGATTTCTGCTTTGTGCTTGAAAAGGAAACCTGAGTACTCAAACCAGATGCACGCCATTACATGTACTAATTTCATTGGGATTCTAATTCTGATTTCCAAGAACTAACTAGAAATATGATTCCCCAAATCCTTAACCTAATGCCTTGCGTGGTTTCTCAGCTCCTTCTTTGTATGGAGGAGGAAGACACCATTTTTCCCCTTGCTCTTTATCTGTCTTGCCTGTGTGGACCTTTATCTGATAAGTGTAAATGTATTTGATTACCTTGACACCAAATGCAAAATCAGATGAACAATGGGACTACTCAGAAGCTTGAAGTTAATCTCCTGCGTAAGTGTGTCTGAGATGTAGGTCTTAGAATATTCTCTTGATAAGGTGCGTATTGGCCCAAGACAGATGATTTGAATTAGACTAAGTATTACTACTACCAGTCACTACCGACTATTAATCTTAAATTCATAATTAAATGGAACTGAAAACTGTGCAACTGTATTTGGACAAATCTAATTGATTTGACAATCAGCTCTGTTGATTATTAAGTAAGAGTTTTTCAAAGGTGAGGCAAGACACAAAGTCATTTTAAATGCCTAAATACATTCATTACTTTTATTCCTCCAAAGGCATGAACAACTTGTTTACAATTTTTAGCTTTTAATTTTGCCTGAATAATATACAAATTATACGTGACAGCGTGTTTGATTACTTCTAGAAGTGATACCAGTATGAATTTAAGAGATTTAGTGAAACAAAGTAGGAAAGAAAATCCAACGTGTGTGTGTGTGAATACTAACTGTAAAGGGCAGAATCTCACTTCTGTTACCAGAACATTCTGCTTTTTTCCCTGTCCCTTCCTACTCAGCATGAGTCTAATGATCTCTCATTTGATTTTTTAAAACATATAAAAGTCTAGTAATGTGAAATGCATGTTTTTATTTTTCAGTATCTGGAGTGTATCAGCTAATTATTCCCCATTAATTAAATTCTTAAGTATGACGTAAATTCCATTTCCCCCATCAGGAGCCCTGCAAGTTGTTTCTTCATGAAACAGAGGATAAATGAGACCCTTTTTTCCCCTCACAGGCATTGTTCAGATAGTTAACTTGTAGGCATGCAGGAGACTCATGTGCCTTGTTTCAAGTTTCTTGATTGAACCTGGATATTTCAGATCCTTAGTATGTGTCCTAAGTTCTACATTATTCCACATTTTAATGGCTTTGTCTTTCATGCCTTTCCATAAAGAAAAAAGGTATTTCCCTTTTTAACAAAACACATCTTTATTTGGGAAAAAGTTCAGTTCTGCTGTATTTTATTGCAATTTTTTATTAATTTTATATTTTCTCTTTAGCTATATTTTAAGTATGTAATTATTTCTCCTATATATTATTTTATCTGTTAAAATTAAGTAAAACTTCCTTAAAATTTATGAAAACCAACAGATGTACAGTGAATGTAAAGGAGTTGCATAAATGAATTTTATCAATGTTTTAAAGATAGGAATATAACATCTCCCTCAGGCTCCCTTGACTCCACATCCTTCGTATTTCATACATTTTTTTCTACTTATTTTTGTCAAAACCAAGTAGTGTCACCAGTGGTCAGAGGAATTATTTCTATTGTTTTCTTATAGTGTTCTGATTGCACATACTTTAATCATTAATAAGTATCCATTAACTTTCTTTTTTAACTTCCATCAGTCTTAGTCTGAGTTTTTCCATCCCATGAGCCATTGTAATGGTCCTTTTCTGAGTTTTCTATTATTTACAGATCTTCTGGCATTATATTTTGTGTTTGCTTTTGTTCTAGCCCCAAGTATTAACAATCTGAGTGACACTGTGTCATTTTTAACTCATCTGTGATGAATGGAGTCCCTGACATACATATCAATTTATTGATATAGAACAATATAGTTTTTCTTTTTAGACCAGTGGTGCATTTTATGGTTGACATGTACTCTCTGTGGAAATGCTATTCCATTCCTGCCAGTCATCTTAAGTTTCCCTTTCCAGTACAAATAAAGCTTTTTTTCATGTAAAGTGCTTTGAAGAGCACCGGAATGGATGCTCTGCAGTCTCTAGACACCGGAAGACATATGCACCTACAAAGGAGTTTTTTCAGTTTATAGTGGTACCAAACTGTCCTGTGATCAGGCTTCATATTCTATCATCCCTGCCCATTTTTTGTCACTGTAGTCAGTTTAAGTCTCCAACTTTATGGACAACAGAGTTCAAGTTGAAGCCCAAGGTTTAGAAGGTTGCTCTTAGGGAGCTTTTCCCCTGTGTAGGTTAATGAGTTCTTAATCCCTTCCATGCAGAGCTCTCATTTGTTTCTGCAGAAAAAGGCAACAAGGAAAATATAGGTGCAGTTTTTCCTTTAGGTTTCATATACGTCCCTTTATTCAATAATCAAAGACTGCATCTATGGACTTTCACCCAGCTCCATGGGATGGTTCTTTCTCAGTCACTCTCATTCACTATACAGGTCCTTTTGTAATGCCTCCACAGTTCAGCAGCTCTTTTCAAGGTAATGTACAGTTTCCTCTATTTCTCCACTCATTATATACAGGCTACAGGCTTTTACAACAGTTTCTAGCTGGCTCTTTAGCTATGTAAGGAGAAATACTTATCTCTCTCATTGATATAATTGAAATCAAGTTTAACCTTGTGACTCCTTTTGTTTGGGTAACCCTTATTTTTCTTGTTTGTGTCCATCATACTTGCTTATTTTTGTCTAAAACAGGAAAAAATATTCCCAAAACATTGTGTGAAAACTTTCAAGATATCTACATCCCCAGAAATATTTAGTTATTTTACTATCTGTTTTCACCATTAATCAGGATCAAAGTCCAAATACTGTCCTTTTTATTCGGGGGGGAAAAGTGGGTTTACACATTTGTAAACAAAAATAATTATACTAAATATGTCAACATCAAATTGAAATTAGGTTGTCCACTATAACTAGACATTACTTTCAAATTATATCTAAATTTGTAAATCTGAAATTAAATCTGTAGTTCAAATTGAACTTAGAACAAAACAAATGTGGTCAACAGAAGCATAACTTCACAATATCCTACAGAAAACTGTAGCATTTTACTGCAGTGGAAGAAAGGACCTGGAACATAATCGTTTTTTCTGGGAAGAATTATATTTTGGTATTTTCTATTGATTATTAAGGCACTTTCTATGTGTCATATCTTACACTTATATATA
>NW_010252650.1:0-273 GCF_000690775.1 Eurypyga helias
TTTAGAAATGTCTACAGCACTCTTCACTTGATGCTGCAATAATGTCCTGCAATGACTTTCAGCTTGATCGTTCCTTTTGTGTAACTGCTGACATAAGATAAGCTACACGTTGGCATTCTGAAGGGCAGCATTACTTGAGTGAGGAATGGAAATGCACAGTGCCGTTTTAGATTGTTACTTTTCCCAACAGAAGAGGTCTAAAAGGAACGAAACATGGGGAACAAGAATATACATATATAAATAGATATATTCCAAATATTTCTATTGCAATTT
>NW_010252651.1:0-391 GCF_000690775.1 Eurypyga helias
ATGAGTGTTGAGCACGGCTGCGGAGGCCTCTGGGAGCGAGAGGGAAGGGTGAACGCGGCGTGCGGGCGCTCTGGCGCTTACGGGTACCTTCCTCCCCGCTCTGCACACAGCCGAGGGCCGTAGGAGCCAAACCGAGCGATCCGGGCACGAGGACGCTGAGGAGAGCATTCTGGCCCCGCAGGGTCCTGTCCGCGGCAGCGCAGAAACCCCTCTCCCTGGGGCTGCAGGTCGGCCACAAACAGCGCGACTGTCCTCCTTGTCCGGGGGCCTGAGCCCCATGGGGGTCTCGGGGGTGGTTACGCCCCTCTCCTTGGCAGCCCAGCCGCTCTCCCGACCCAACGGCCATCGAAACGGGGAAGAGCCACGGTACGAGGGTGACGGGGCGTTTTTG
>NW_010252651.1:433-1054 GCF_000690775.1 Eurypyga helias
CTTGGGCCGAACTCCTGGGATCTCCTCAGCGTCCATTTTTTGACTAGGCCTCCATAAACGCCTGGATCCGCTGAAAGGGAAAACGGGCGAGTGCCCGAGAAGCCCTGAGCGAGCAGGATCAAGCGCCCCATCCTCACCCTCCGCGGAGGAGAACCAACAGCCCCGGCAGGGAGAGGAGGGGCCGAGTTTAACGAGGTCCCGTGCTCGCTGGGCGGAAGGAGGGAGAAATCTTTGTTTCTCTCGCCCTTTGTCCGTCTTTTCTGTTTAAGCTAGAGATTCCTCAGGCCTGGCCCTCACCCTGGGGCGGTGGGGTCCTGCTTTCCGCTCCGACCCCTCTGGTTATTTATTTGTGTTCCTTTGCGGCTCGTTGGGAGAAATCCAGCCAAGGAAAGCACAGGGGGGGTGGAAGGAAAAGAGTCCAGCCCATGAACCCCGGCTGGGTCAGCGGTTGAGGTTCTGTCCTTGCAAACAGCTTCGGCGTTGCGCAGTTTCACAGGTGTTTGGTTGGGCCAGGCCTACGCCCGTCACACCCGGGAGGACACAGCTCGGCCCAGCGCCACGGCCCCGCGGGCACCTGAGCCCCGTCACCCCCACAAGGAAATCCCCGGGGCCTCGCCGGGC
>NW_010252652.1:0-609 GCF_000690775.1 Eurypyga helias
ACCACTTGCATGCTTTGGCAGGCTTCGGGGTCCTCTGTGTCTGGATCCTCCATGAAGCAATGTGATTGCTTTTTGTCTTTGGTTGGAACTAGTCTCCAGATGCTATTTGCTTCTTATCTGTTCAGGAGGCCATTTGGCCCTTATCTATTCAGGCCTACAGACAATCCCTGCTCCACCGAGCCACCAAAAACCAAGCCACCAGGAAGTTTCAGAACTTTGTCAGCAAGCTTTGAGACAATCAACTCAAGTTTTCTCACAGGGTCACTTGCTGGAGAAGGGGGCATAGACAAAGTAATTGTAAGAAGAACACAGCATGTAAACCTCTGGAGACCACTCCTGACAATCAAAGAATCATAGAATGGTTTAGGTTGGAAGGGACCTTGAAGATCATCTAGTTCCAAACCCCCTGCACCTTTCACTAGACCAGGTTGCTCAAAGCCTCATCCAGCCTGGCCTTGAACACTTCAGGGATGGGGTATCCACAGCTTCTCTGGGCAACCTGTTCCAGTGCTTCACTACCCTCTCCATCAAGAACTTCTTCCTGATATCTAATCTAAACCTCCCTGCTTTCAATTTAAACCCATTCCCCCTTGCCCTGTCACTACAGGC
>NW_010252653.1:0-818 GCF_000690775.1 Eurypyga helias
AGCACCCCCGGGGGTGCTGCACCCTGCGGCAATGACGGGTGCCCACGGGGAGATGCCGGTGGCACATCCGCAGGGCCATCCCTGCACCCCTGCAGTCCAGCCGGACCCGAAAATAGGTTGGTTTAAAAAATGCATCACTTTGAAGTTATGTAAATGAAAGGCAGCAGCAAAGAGAGCATGCTGGCGAAAGGTTTCCTATTTTATTTCTTTTTTTTTCCTCCTCGCCGGCTTCCTCCGGTTAAAATTGGGTTGCAATTCATTAATAAAGGAACAGTTGTACTGAATAAGCTCCCGTGCTTAAATCAGGACAGAGAAATGTAATTAACCCAGCTCCAGTCTGATGTGATGGAAGAGGAAAATGCTCTTCTGTGTTGGTCCCTTCTCTTAAAAGCCCGCTGCGTTCTCCCAGCCCCTTGGGAACGGAGTCGAGCTTCTTATTTAAAAATGAAGCTCGCAGCCCGGCGGAGCGGGTTCATGTATATATATAAAAACTGTCATGACGATATTTTATTCATACCCCTCTTCCCCTTCCCTTTGCTTGGAAAATCCAGGAGCAGCCAGAAGGCAGCTTGGAGAGAGAGAAGGCAAGAATCCCCTTTTAAAAATAAATTACAGATGCAAGTCACATTAGTCGAGGCCCCACGAGGCGGCGGATTCCCGGGCACCGGCACTGGCACCGGCGGCTTGGCCAGCCCGGACCGGGCACGGCAACTTCCCACCCCGAATGCCACCCCCGGGGAGCGGGAGGGAACAGGTGAGGTGGCTTCGGTGCTGCTGTATGCAAGCTGAAGACGTGGCCTCGCTCCTCTAATTGGGGC
>NW_010252653.1:1572-1812 GCF_000690775.1 Eurypyga helias
GCTGGACCAGGGGTGACACTGCCCCATGGCACCACTGCCCCACGGCACCACTGCCCCCACCACCATCAGCGATCTCCCTGGGGACCACCCTCTCCACATTTCCTCCGCTCCCGGTGTCTTGTTTCCCGCTCCCGTAGCCCTAACCCGGGGGGGTTTCGAGGCTGCAGTATTATTAGCTGGGTTGGTACCCGGTGGGCAGGGGATGCTGGACCCTGCTGTGGCGTGACCCCGTCGTACGCC
>NW_010252653.1:1969-13283 GCF_000690775.1 Eurypyga helias
GCAGGGATGCTGGGCGGCCCTTTTGTAGCAGAGATAATTCTGGCGAGGAGGGAAAAAAAGAGAAATCAGTGTTTGTTTCTTTTGGAGAAGATTGCTCTGTGCGCGCTCCGCGTATTTAGTTATTATTAAAGGGTTGTTTTGCTGTCGGTGAAAGCCTGCAATTACGGGCTCTCTCTTTTTTCCTGGCTGTCACTACTATTCCCCGTGAATGCATTGCCCGCAGTTTTAGTGTTTCTGCATTTCAATGTAAAAGAAAAGATGATTTTGAGATTTGGGCCGACGCTTTTCACGCGTGCACGGCTGGTTTCAAACTCCTCTGGTTGCTTCCCCCCACCCAAGAACATCATGTGGGGGGCTCAGACCGGAGCAGGGTGTAGCTGTGCCCTAGCAGGGTCTCACTGCTTTTTCCCCGCTCGCTTGCTCGACCCGTGTACCTACACACAAGGAGCTCGCAGGAGTCCCACCGATGCCAGGGATGGCCAGGGAGCCGACACCACCTCACACCCTGCTCCCACGAGCGCTGCCAGGGAAAAAAACCCGCACTGTTTTCATTGAAGATCCTTAGAAATTCCCGTTGGTCCAAGAAATAGCCACTGGTGGCTGGAAACATGCTTTGTGCCCTGCATCTGTCCACGGCAGCTCCACGTCACCTCTCCCACATCCTACAGCCCTTCCCTGGCCCTCTGCGGTGTGGGGCATCCCCAGCCAGAGCCAGCATCCCTGCGGGAGCCAGGGATGCAGCAGATGGGGCAGGCTCGGCTCCGCCAGACCCCGAATCCTCAACATGCCTGGAGGAATTCCCCCAAAAGTTCACGGGGACGTGGCTCCTTTCTCCGAAACCCTCCTCCCTGGCTGTATCACCGCTAATCTAATGTGGCTAATTTTAAACGAAGCTGCCCTCCCTTGACATGCATCTCCCCACGGCATTGAAATTAAATGTAGGCTGTAATTTGGCATTTGAGAAGCGAAAGGGATGGTGGCCCTAAGGGAAAAGATAACAGCTTGGCTGTTTGTGTTAAATAGCTGTCTGCGAGCTTCCAACTGCAGCCGGAGACTCAGCTCGCCGGCGGGCAGCCTGCCAGCACCGGCCTGCTTTTTGGCTACAGCTCCTTTGCAGCAGGAAGCTCAGCGGGGAGGATCTCAGCCCTGACCCCCCACGGCACCTCACAGGGCGTCTGCTTTTTCCCTACCCTCCACTGCTTCGGCCAAAACTGTCCTGCAGGCTCCTTGCCCCAGCAAGGGTGGGTGTCCGGGGGGCACGGCTACCGGGCAAACACCAGGGATGGACACACAGCCCTGGGGAAGGAGGAGCGTGCTCCTCCGGGACACCCTGGCATGGGGCAGGACATCCCTGTTGCCTGGTACAGGTTGCACGTTGCATGATGAGGGCAGCCCATCAGGGATTTGCATGTTGCAGGTTGCACGGTGAATGGTGGGACAGCCCATCAGGGATGTCCCCATTTGTGTGATGGGGCAGCCCATCCGGGACGTCCCCGTCGCAGGTTGCACGTTGAGTGATGGTGTCAACCCATCCGGGATGTCCCTGTCGCAGGTTGAACGTTGAGCGATGGGGTCAACCCATCCGGGACGTCCCCGCTGCACCTCGCGCCTTGTGTTCCCATTGCCCGCCGCACGTTGCGTGGTGGGTCCCGCGGAGCCGGGGAGGAGGGACACACAGGGTGACACAGGCTGGGAGCACCTGGGGTGGCACCATCCCTTGTGCCCTCCTCGGGGGCAGCACCAGGCGAAGGTAAAGGCTGGTGCCACACTCAGCGGGGAGGAGCTGCCACCGACCCGAGCAAGCTTGCACCCCACTGGCACTGGGGAGCGTGGCCTCGGCCACCATCGAAAGCTGCACCAGCGCGGTGACACTGGGATTTGGCCCTGGCACGGCACAGAGGTCTCCAGAGCGGCTCCAGCCCCTGCACTCCTCGTGTAGGAGAGCTGCCTGGCACCCGAAGATTTTGCTTTCAATAAAAGTGTGCTTTGCTCAGATCCAGTGTTTCTCTGGGCCTGAAACAAAAATTAATTCTAATTTCAAGCTCGCCTTTTTTTAAATTTTAATGGATGTTGTTAATAAGAGGGAAACTTTGAAATAGTCATTTCCAGCAGCAGAACATGCCTGTTTTGGGGGCAGTTTGTTTTAAACCGGAGAAATTTGCCAAGCCAGCGGGAATTTGCCCATACTCCCTTTGCACAAAGCTCTCCGCTGGCTGGGGGGTGTCTGCCTGGGACCCCCACCCCAAAACACTTTTGCAGGGGACAGGCAGGGGCTGGCAATGGATGGGGAAGGGGCAGACATCCCTGCAGCTGGCTGCAGCCTGGGAAGAGGGCTCTGTGACAGGGCAGGTGACCTGATGCACCCCTCAGCCCTTTGACTCCCACGGGACACCCAGCCCACCCACCTCCATCCCTCTCTTCTCCCCTTCCTCGCCCGCACCCAGTTACCATTTCCCAGGAGCCGCTCGTCCCTCCCAGCCCTTTGTACCGCTCGCCTCCATCCTCCCCTTTGTTTAGCATTTTAATTATTTTAATTGCCTTGTTTGCCAGCTTATCGCGGCGCTCAAACCCATCTGCGTGCGCGCAGGCAGACACACACACTTTTATCTCCAGCCCGCCGTCAGCCCCATTAGCATTTTTTGCTCCAGCGTTGGGTGGAGGGAAGGAGAAATTAGCATTTCTGCCTGGGCCAGTGGGGCAGGCATCGCCACCGTCCCTCGCCTTGCAGGGTCACTCCATTTTTCCCAGAAGAATGGGACTAATTTATCTCTTCCCCGTCCCCACCCCGTATCCATTTCAAATGAGAGACTAAAAAACCATAAAAACAATATGAAGGCCAAGCAGGGGGTGATGCCTGCGCCCTGGCGAAGGGTCTTCCCTCCCCGGGGAGGTGGCAGTACCCAGGTGAGGTGGGTGCTGTCGCTGGGGAGCACCGTTGGGTCACCAGGAGCAAGGAGGCTTTGGAAAACAGCTTTCTGTCGAATTTAGACGCCAAAATGCTGCTTGGTGGGAAAGGTGAGCGAGGTGGGGTGGGAACACGGTCACGGGCTTCAGCCCGTGGTTGAAGCAGCCCCTGTTGCTACAGCAGTGGGTGCTTTTCGGGTGGGCTGCATGGCAGGAGCCCCCCGCAGGGCGAGAGGACAGATTTCACTGCTGGAGATGCTTTTCCAGCATCGTCGTAGCACTCCTTCAATGCCTCTCCCAAAGAGACTTGGCCACCAATAAATCTGCACCGGCTCACCTTCAAACGCACTTCGGTGCCCTATTTTCTCTCCACAACAACAAAATAACAGCCCGGGTTTTGGAAACAGCTGCCAGCACCCCCAGCCGGGCTCCCCTGAGCGACACGAGACCCCTTTTCCCTGCAGCAAAGCATTGCTCTACGTGTGCCATGAGCTGCCCCCGGAGACCCTGCCCGTGGGAAGGGGGTGTGTGGAGGGCATTGCGGGGGGCAAGGCTGGGTGAGCAGCAGTCCCTGGGGTGCGTGGGGGGCTCACCGGTGCCGAGCCGTGCCATGGTGTGAGCAGGGTGGAAAACGTCCCACGGAGTTGGGGGTGGGGAGCCAGGAGTCCCATCTCGGGTAGGACACCCCATGGAGACAGGGTGTCCTGTGGGGACAGAAAACCACCATCCGGGGAAGGATGACCCTTAGAGACAGGACACCCCTTGGGGGTAGGACCTCTGTCCCTGACAGGACATCCCTCAGGGAGAAGATTCCCCGTTCCAGGACAGGATGCTCCTTGGGGACAAGACCCCCATACAGGACAGGATGGCCCTTTGGGACAGGACAGTCCTTGGGGAGAAGGTGCCGATGCAGGACATAATGTCCCTTGGGGACAAGACCCCCATCCAGGACAGGATGTCCCCTGGGGACAGAAATCCACTTCGGGCAAGGACACCTCTTGGGGACAGGATGTCCCACAGGGACGTGAGGGCCCCAGGGGACAGCCTGGCCCCTTTGCTGCCAGGGGGTGCTGGGTGGCCCCGTCAGCAACCCTCAGAGCCCTCCCCGCTCCCACCACCTGCTTCTAAACCCTCCTTTAAACACCCAACACATTTCAGTGTGTAAATAAATGGCCTTGTGCTTCTGATTGGAATCACAGGGGGAACAGAACGAATTACCTGAGTTCTGGATCCGGAGAAACCCCCCAAAAGCTTGCACACCTTCCCCACAGCCAGCAAAACCCTTAACACCCGGGAAAGGCAATAAAGAGCAGTTTATTGGTCTAAACCTATTACACAAATGAGCTGGAGGTGCAAAAGCATCTGTCAGCCCGGAAAGGACTGAAGGAGGCGGGTGGGGGGCCGGTAAAAAACACCCCCGGCGCGCGGGGGACCTGCCGCAGCTCCACGCTGCAGCCTGTGCCAGGAAAGGAACAGGCAAGAGTTTAGCCGAGGTTTGGGCAGCGATAAGTTAACAAGGAAGAAATTACAAATGGAAACTATTAAAGTAGCAGAACGATGGGATGAGGAGCAATGGAAGGTGTAGGGCCATTCCCAAGGGAAGTTAAAGTCTGACATGGCACCGTTCATTGAGTCGGTTTGGGTGAAGAGGAGGAGGATGAGGAGGAAGGATGGCCCAACCACCTCGGCACAGCCCCAGGGCGCCTGGCTGCCGGGGACGGGCTTGGCTGTGCGGTGGCAGTGGTGGCAGGGCCGGTGAGAGAAGAGCCGCAGCCCCAAGGTGTCCAGTCGTGCCGCGGGGGACAGCCACCCCATTCACAAGCGCGTCACGAGCTCGGCTGCTCCGCTGCTGCTGGAAAGCGCAGAGGATGTGATCCATAATTTACGGAGATGTCTGCCCGGGGAGCGGCAAGATGAGCCTGGGAGAGCAGCGCTGCCCTTGTGATTTA
The DNA here is from genome assembly GCF_000690775.1 of Eurypyga helias. Lineage (NCBI taxonomy): Eukaryota > Metazoa > Chordata > Aves > Eurypygiformes > Eurypygidae > Eurypyga > Eurypyga helias. The sequence continues at coordinate 6,823 of NW_010252653.1, forward strand.
AAAAAATCTTCACATTGAGGGACAGTATCAGTATGGGATGGTGACAGGTGCCATCACCTCCCCACCCTGCCACTGCCACCCCCCTCGCTCGCCACAGCGTGTCCCTGCACCCCACTTTTAGCCTCCCCAGGACACGCTTCAGAGGTGCTGGCTCCTGCAGCTGTAACTCCGGCCGCTGGGACATGCTGTCTTAGGAAGCCCCGGCAAAACGCTGCATCTACCAGGACCGGTGGGATGATGCTGGTCGCTGTGGAAACAGCAGCATCCTCCCTGCACCCGGGACCAGCTCCCCTCACCCAGTTTGTGGCTGGAGAGCAGGGGACAGGGGAGAGCCATTCTGGTGGCATTGGGCCACCTCTGTGCCTGCTCCAGTCCCATCTTCCCCCGGGACCAGTGGGGTCACCCTGTCCCAGCCCGCCTGTGCTGTGCGTGGGGGAATTCCTCTCATGGGGCTTTCTGGGAGGGCAGATGATGCACTGGACCTTGGCCACCACCTCTCTCCCAGCCACCTGCAGGATCCAGCCATCCCATCGGGCACCACTTGGCACCATCACGCCCCCAGGAAAGCATTTTGCACCAGCACCAAGACTTCACCCACCTGGCACGCTGACACAGGCCCTCCGAAATGTCACCCAGACCCGGAGACTCCCGTGAGCATAGCCAAACCCCACTGCTTGCCAGGCAGGTGCCCACTGGGTGCCAGGCTCCCACCTATCCCAGGCTCATCCCTGCACCACTCACAGGCAGCTCAGCTCGTTAGGGATGCCGGGATGATGGAGTATCCTGCCAGAGCAGAGGAAGCCAGGCAAAACCTCTCCATCCATCAGGGCCCCCACTTTCTGCCAAGCGCATTAGGGGATAATTAAGTAAAAATAGGCCTTCCGACCAGTGTAGCTCATTAAGGGCTAATTAAGTTAATTAGTGCCAGGTGTGGATTGCAGCGCTTGCGCGTGTGGCTGTTGTTTGCTGTAATTGCATTTTCTCAGCAGCTTCCTCTGCCGGGCTGGAGCGTGGCCAGCACGGAAGGTATTCAGTGCCCCGCTGTTGGTGCAACACCGAGCAGCTGATGGGCACCCACGGTGGCACCTCACCGTGGGTGATTAACCCTCCTCTCCCGGTGCCCCCCCAGGGCGGGCTTCCCACCCCAAAGCCAAGGTTTGGCTGTGGGGCAGAGTGTGCGGCTCCTGCGCATCCCTCTCGGCGAGGTCCTCCTGCCGGCATGCTGGGGAGGGACGAGGTTTTCCATAGCGATCCCCAAAATCAGCCAGGAAGGCAGGACAAGGTAGCAGGCAACAACCCCCCAGGGCACAGAGGGGCCAAACACGGGCATGGATGAAGCAGCAGAGACAGTTAAGCGCGCTGGGCATATTGGTGCTGGCAAACGAAGGCGGGATGGCAGAGAAAAGGGCGGAGAGGATGAAAGGAAGGTGAGAGGAAAGCATGAGAGGGCGAGGAGAGAGCTGCCAGGCTCTGATCTCTGCTCTCCGCACCCGGGAGCAATTAGAGCTACTGCGCCTGTGCCCCGCAGAGACACCGGAGGGATGAAGACGTGGCAAAGACCAGGCTATTTTTGCTGAGGTTACTGTCACTAATAAATGGAGACTGTCCCTTGCCACATGTTCCTGCTCCTTCCAGTGTCTGGGCATTTGGCATCCTCCCTCGAGCACAGCCTCACTGGTAGCAGCCTTGCTCGGAGCTGACCCCTGCTCCCTCCGGAGAGGCGAGACTTGGAAACAACCCTGTGAAATACGGCTGGCAGCTGTAGAGGGGATGGAGAGGCCACACAGGCACCGGCAGCTCTCCCCACACCACAGACCAGCCCTGCCAAGGCAGGAACTGGGTGGAGAGCCCCCTCCACAACCTGGGATGGATGCCGGGGAGCACAGCCAGCATGCCGGGGGGCTGCCTCGCACGCACCCACTGGCTGATGGAAAGGTGCTGCTGCCTGCACCGCTGTGGCAAGTGATAGGGAAAAGGGGACTGGAGCAGAGGAAGGAGGAGATCTGGGTCCTTGCATCCCCGCCATGATCTCTCAGTGCTGAGATAACTGCCTGCCGGTGACAGCTGAGGTCAGGCATGACGGATACCTCGGGAAGAGCTCCTGGCTCCAAGACCTCCCTGCTGCAGCCCAGTTCAATAGTGGGGCTGAGAGGCAATTTTCCCGATCTCCCCCATTGTGGCTGGCGCTCTCGGGGTGGATCAGAGTCCAGGCAGTGATCCTTTGGGCATCCCTGCCTTCAGACCACCTCCAGCCCCCTCCAACAGCCCGATGCACAGGCCGTGACCCCTGGGGAGGGATGGGGAATAGCAGGGTACCAAGCTGGAAGTCCTGGAGCTCCCATGGGGTGCAGTGAGAGCCCCCAGGCAGGAGCTGAGGGTCAGTGGGGCATGGATGGACCTGTTCCTGCCCTGTATCCAAAGAAGGCTTTTCTACCTTCGTCTCCCTGCTCCCTGCCACCCCATCCTGATGCACCAGAGATGCACAGAGCACCAGGCAGCCCCACTTCATCTGCCCCAGGGAAGGGGCTGGGGAGGGGGTGTCCTGCAGGCCCCTCAGATGGCCGGAAGGCTGGTGGGCACGTCCTGGGGCTGGCAAGGGCTTCAACACTCTGTGCTGGGCTTTGCTCGCCCATACCCCTGTTCCAGGGTGAGAGCAGGACAGCGCAGGAGAGCCGCACGTTGGGCACGGGAAGGCTGGGCCGAGACACGGAGCGTGATGCCAGCAGCATGGGACCCACGGGAACGAGCATGTGCCCAGGCAGGATCAGGGATGGAAGCAGGCGGGCAGCATGCACCGAGGCAGCTCCGCAGCACCCTGGCTGCCCTCTCCCCGGAGCTGGGCGCGGAAGCTGACAGGATCATTACAGGCGCTATCTGGGCTCACCGGCTCGTCCCTCTCCCCTTCGCCGTTTGCATAATGGATAGGCTGTGAGTAATGGGAAATGGCAGCCCAGCCGCGCTTGCTGGCAGCCCCTTAATGAAGAATATGGAAATCTCATCAGTCCAATCAGGCCAGCAAATGAAACTGCTTTCCCCCGCCGATGTGAGCAGAAGGCTAACGACCCGCACTCCCTGGCTCCATCCCTCTCCCAGAAAGCCCCCCCTTCCCCTTTCCGTATTGACAAGTGGGCTATGAACTTAATTTTTTCTGGAAAGCAGAGCCCCAGCTTGTCTTCCTTGTCCCTCTTCCCTGGGCTTGGGCCAGCAGGTATCCCTGGCCTGAGCCTGCAAGGGCTCTTGCTCCTGCAAGGGCTTTGCTCCCCACCCGTGGGGGTGTCACCCATCCCCACCTCTCCATCCTCCCTCGTGTCCTCCTGCTGCGCCCAGGCCTCCCAGCATCAACTTTGCTGGTGCTGCAGGTGCAGGTCTGCACCCCACGTTGGGGACGTGGGACACGCGTGGTCCCCCAGCTGCAGCCACCCAACATCACCGTGTCCGCGCAGGCACTGGGGTCTCTGCTGGTCTCTCTGCTGGTCCCATGGGTCCTGGTACAACCAAGCTCTGTGGACTTGTGCCTTCTCCTGCGGGGACACCTGCAAAGAGCTACAGCATGGAAGAACCAGTTTCCTCTCATCTCCTATGTCCGTCACCAGGCCTCAAGCCTGGGGTGCAAAGGATAGGCTCATCTCCATGTACCTCCTGCAGCATGCACCATCTCCAAGCAAGGCCTCCAGCTGTGACACCTGCACAGTGACACCTCCAGTTTTGCCAGAACTGGAGCATCTTTCAAGAAACTACACTCCTTGGTCTCGCAGGGATCACCCTGCTGGGAGCTGGAACCAGCACCCTCCCTCCAAACACCCCCTGCTTTGGTGTCATCTGCAAACTCAGTGATGTGCCTTTTGTCTCCTCCTCCCTGTAAGTGCTCTCTTGGTCCTGAGCAGCCTGGAAGTACCTCCAGTTCGTATCCCGTGGCTTTTGCAGTTGCTCTGGGCTTCTGAGCTCGTCTCCATGGAGCTGTGAAGCATTGTCCTTCGACTTACCTGCCATGGTGGCCGAGAATTTGGCTTGTGTCTCTTGGAAGGATATTTGTCCGAAAAAGCCTGGCCTGGTCCAGAGTGGGACACAAGAGGTGGCCAGTACTGGGATCTCAGTCCACCCTGGGACCTGTAGAAGGATGGTCACCTCGGATAAGGACCTGAGGGGTGCAGGCTCAGCCTTGCCTTGGACTCCCTGCACATGCTGTTTGCCCAAAATCTGCACCAAGACATCGTAGTTGGACTTGCCGGGCCCAAAACATGGTTGAAATTGTTGTTTTCACAGCACCTTGCACTATCAGGTCCTGTCCTCTCTGTCAGCATCCGCTGGCCTTTGCAATGCTCCGGGCAGGGGAGAGCAGCGGCATCTCCCCTGCATCTGTCTGCTCGGTGGGTGAAGGCAGGAGGCTGGCAGGGAAAGGGCTGCTGGCTGGTCTGGGGGAATGTTTAATTGCTGGCTTTCACAGCCTGCGTGTAGCTCCTACACTGATGGCGTGCTTCGGCTGCGAATTCACCCAGCAGCACCAGGGTGGGTATACGGTCTAATAAAATCCCAAGCTGTCTATCCACCCAGGGCGTTCATCCACGCAGAAATACATCCGTAGCGTACGCTCTCTGTGCAGCAGAGGATGCTAGCTCAAGGCTGGGGGAAACGACTTGTTTTCCTGAGTTATAAGATCATATCTGGAAAGACCTCTAACGAGCCAAGATCGGTGCGGCAGCGGAGCTGGCACCGGTCCCCAGCGCAAGCTGTTTGCACACACCAGTAATGATGTGAATGGGCTGACGTTCAACGGGCTGATCAACATCACACCACTGAAATTAAAGGCTGAGGAGAGGCAGAGCCATAAACATTTATTGCAACACTCTGCGTATCATCAGCTGCTGATTTGGAGGCAGTGGAAACGTGCAGCTGAAATAATAGGATTTATCGGAGGCTGAGATGAACCGTCCTTGATGGATGGTGGTGAAGGGAAACAATGTGCCACCTCCAGCACATCGCCCTTCTTCAAATGAAGAAAGGAGGTGCGGGCTGGGGGGCGGGTTGCCTTTATTAACACTAATCTCTCACGATTTTAGGGCTCACACCAGCCATCAGACCCAACCGCGGCTGGATGTGAAAGCCAGCTTGAGGATGATGCACTGGAATATCCCAGAGGACTGGGAATCAAAGTTGTGGTCTCTAAATGCCGAGTGTGTAATTTGCTGGAAAGTTGACACCGTTTCTGCTTCGTCTTGATGCGTTTTCCATTTGTTTGATCCCCTTTACATTTTTATCTCCGTTCTTCAGACAGAAAAAGCAAATCTAGGAATTTCTTCAGCTGTTCTCTCTACTCTTTCTGCTGCTGCAGTGCCACGACTCAAGTTCACTCATAACAGCGCCGACAATTCCCCTTCTAAACCAGAAGCACCTCCGTCTCCTGCCACCCACGGAAGCAATGGATGGCCACCTGTGGGATGGGGGACACACAGAGCTGCCGTGCTCCCTGCCAACGGCAGGTTAAGGCAGGAGCTGACGGCGCTTGGAGCCTGGTGCTGCTGCAATCAAATTCTGCCCTGTCACCCCGGAGCACCCCGTATTGCTCTTCCAGCTAACGGGCTGGGAGGAGGGGAGTGCTGAGGAAAGCAGTGTCAGAAAAAAGCAGGAAGAAAATAATTTGATAGATTTCTTTTTCCCTTTTTTTTTTTTTTTTTTTACATTGATCTGAAAATTGAGGTTATGGATTGTTTTTTAAAACGGAACTTCAGGTAAAATCTCTCTGTCTCTTTCTGCTAGAAGTGACCCCAAGGAAGTATTTCCATGCAAAAGTGTCTGACTTACAGATCATCCAAGGTGGTTTATGCACATGAAAGGAGACAAACCCCATTTGACTCCATCAGATTTACAAACGGTTTAGCTTTGGCTGCATTGCACGTCTGCCGCAAGCGGACCTGTCCTGTACCTCTGCACCTGAACCTCTCCTGGGGACCTCTGGGCATGGCCGGATGCAGAAAGGCTGCTGATATGACAAACTGGCCCTAGTGTACCCTCCAAAGAAGTGGGGGTCAGCATTACAGCTAACACCTTGTCAACCCTCTGTGGCACCAACAGCACAAACCCACCTGGACCGAGGCAAGAAGGAATGTAGTGATGTCCTTGTCCCACCCGAGACATCCCCGACAGCCTAAAATTTAGTGCCACATTTATAGCTCATTGGTCTCCTTCCTGCCCCCTCGACACCAGCGTCTCTGATAACACAAGCCTCCCCAGGAGCCTCTACTATATCTCATTTTTCTTGCTCAAACGGGCTGCAGAAGGGACTTGCTTTTGTTTCCACCAACACAAAGCCAAAAAAACCCCCAAAAAACCCAAGGCCACATCAGTATGGGATGTGGGTGGTTGGAGAAAAACGGGTTTCCTGCTGCTGTGTTCATCCTGAAGCCTATTAACTAGCATTCTTCCTCAACCGCTTCGCATTTTGCCTGACAGGTCAAGCCTGCGCT
>NW_010252653.1:13325-30383 GCF_000690775.1 Eurypyga helias
CTCCCGCTCCCACAATTCAGATGTCCAGGGATTAGCCGCTGCTGAAGGCAGCATTTGAAGTCGCCGCATCTCGTCTCCTCGCTGAGACCTCGATCGGAGCCCGGTAGCGCTTTGCAGATTGCTGTGAACCACGCAAGAAGCAAAAGCGGTTTCCTTGAGGTGAGGTTGGATGCAGCGAGTGACCAAGGCAGCGTGGGGGTGCAGGGGTGTCTAAACAGAGATTTGATGCCTATTCTGCTGCTCTGGGCGTTTGGCTTCTTGCTGCCCAAGTCTCTACATGTGCAGAGGTCCCTGCAGCAACCCCTCCTCCCTGGGGCATCCCTGCTTCACAGACCTTCTCTCAGAAATCACAGAATGGGTTGGGTTGGAAAGGACCTTAAAGCCCATCCAGTCCCACCCCCTGCCATGGGCAGGGACACCTTCCACTAGACCAGGTTGTTCCAAGCCTCATCCAGTCTGATCCTGCCTGGCTTTGAATGAAGCTGGTCAACCCACCTCCTTGTGAGGGTGAGAAGCAGCCCACAAGATACCTGAAAGGGCTGGGATTGGGGTCTCGAGGGGGCTCTTTTCCATAGGGCTGTGATGGTCTTGCCTTGATGCTGCAGGTCCCATGAGCAGTGGCCACACAGTGTCCTTTCCCAGAGCGGCCTGGGGCTGTAACGTGGGGCTGGAAGATCTAGGATCACCCCCCCTGCTATAGGAGCAAGGAAGAGCCTGGCTGATGAGTTCAGCAATAGGCTCCTAATCCTTTAAACAGCAGAAATCACAGGACATCAATTCCACCAACCTGGTCAAAAGTTACTTGCTCTCATGCCTGAAAACACAGGAGGGGGGTTGGTCCCTTCCAGACCCCATCCCAACCCCTTCAGGTATCTGTGGGCCCCAACGAGGGGCAGGAAGGGCTGCCGCGTGTTGCTGTTTGCACTGACACGTTTGCCCCGTTACTCATGGCTGGTGTGCATTTTGCTTGCACTGGGTTCCCAGCTCACTTTATGGCTGGGTTTTCATGCCTTTGAGGCAAGCAGCGTTGAAACGGTGCCAGAGCCACCGTCCTTTGCCAAGAGCCAACTGTGCGTGCCCTGGGCTTCGGTTTTCGTTGGCGATCATCCCAGGAGAAGGTGTCTGTGGTCCTCCACTGTCTGCCTTGCCTCTCCTCTCCTCTGCCCAGCTCACTAATCACTTTTTACCTCTACTACCTGATTTTTTTTAAGCAGAAGGGATGGAACAGTAGGAGTCTCAAAGACACGTGTTATGAAAACAGGCGTCCAGGTCTTTTTCCTCCATTTTCTTGCAGCACCAACTGAAGGGAAAGGCTACGATGTATGAGCTCACCTTTCATGAGACATCCCATAATCCAGCTTGGAGAGAGCAATACCATATAAATCCATTCAGGGCTAAAGAAAAGCTTCCACCAGTGCCTCTCACCATCCATGAGACCCTCGGCATCTCTGCCAAGAGCCGCAGGCTCTTCCCTGCTACCAGCAGATCAGCGGGGGCAGAGCCCCCCAGGACGACTGTTCACTAGGGGAAGGAGGTCAGCCATGGGACACTGCTCACAGCAGGAGCCGCTCGCTACTCCGTGGCCCCTTGCCCAGACTAACAGCGACAACTTGGGCTTTATTTTCCGTTTCTGCCCCCAGCAGAACTGAAGAAAACCCACCGCCCACCCCGCCCAGCATCCCACCTCTCCCCGTGCCTTTTGCTTTGCACCGTTGCCCCGAAACCAGCGTGAGACCTGGCCAGCCACAGGTCCTTAAAGTTGTCTGCCCAAACCCTCGACTTTTTTGACTTCTCCTAAGATACTATGGGGTCTGGTAGTGCTGCTACAGGGTCTGAAACGAGCTACCGGAACCCAGGCACAGGTCTGGTCGAGTCAGGCAAGAGTTTCTCCTGGGAGTTTGGCTGTTGCTGGAGATGCTCCCCAGCACAGGGGGGCAAAGACCCCTGCCTTCCCTCACCGGGGCACAGCTCGGACTGCACCCGCATCGCTTCTCTCCTGGACACAGCACCGGGATGTGCTGCTGCTCTCCCAGTGACTGGCACAAGGAAAGCAAACTGCCCTGTCCTGGCGTTTGATATAAGGCTTTCCACAAACACCAGCTAATGGGAATTCCTCACTGGTGTCCCTGGGAGCTTCAATATTGGATGTCAAGGCAGCCTTTTGTCTTCTCAGCAGGCAGTCAGACCTGATGTGCTTAACCCTTTCCAGACTGAACTGGTGGGCTGAGGGGGGTCCTGCTCTGGCTCTCTGCCGCCCTTGGCTGCTCCACGCCCCAGCCTCGGCTGCATTTCTGCTCTGGCAGACTCGGTGCCCGTACTCCACTCATTTTACCATCGAGGTGCCTCGGAGGATGGGGATCCAATGTCTTGCAGCTTGGAGCGGGCAGGCACACGGGGCAGGCTGAAGAGTTTTGTTTGTGTCCAAGAGCAGCTGTGGGCAGGAGTGGGTGAACGGGGAAGTTAGAGAAAGAGAAATAAAGCAACAAAAGACGCGTTGGGGCAGGGGGGGTGTGTGTTTGCACGGGGGAGGGCAGGAATTTCTTTTCTTACCCAAAAGTCTAAAGTGCCTTTCTTTAGTGCCTGGTCGCTGCATGGGGCCTCAGTCAATAACATTCCTCCCTCACCCTGCGGAAGGAGACGGGCCAAGCAAGACGCAGCTGAATGAAATTCCTCTCACCTCACCCCGTAAACATCCCGAGAGTCTGGCCCCATTATGGCTGGGTACAAAAGTCTGGGTCCGAGGCCGAACAAAAGGATGGGGAAGAAAGTGCAGGTTGCCAGGGCAACGCTGTCCAGGCCGCCTGGTTTTATCAGCAAGGGGCCTGGGTTTTCTGCCTGAGTTACAGGAATCCAAGGCAATTTATTTCCACCGCAAGACAGAGGCTTTAGAGGGCAGGGGCGGTGAGCCTCCGGCTTCGCTTTTGGTGCACGCAGCAGGGCAGGTGAGGTAGGAGCAACCGGGACCGTCTCCAGGGAAGCCAGGGACGCAGACAGCTGGTAGCATCCTGGGCGTCACGAGGAGCAAAGTGATGCCCAGGGCATCTCCTGCAAAGGGTAACGAGGGGCTGTGACCCTCCAGGGGTCCATCCCACCTGCCCATTACTGGATGGGGGCTTTGTCCCAGCCTCCCCTGCAGCACACGGAGTCCGCTCACTCCTCTCTTCACTGAGTCCATCCATCTCTCATCACTGACAATGGATTTACCCCTTTCTCCCTGCGCAGGGATTCCAGTGGCCCAGCAGGTTGGATTAAATTGGGGAAAGTTGTTATTTTACTTCCAGACTCCCCAGGTCTAGCATTGTCCTCACTCAAGAGGATCTGGTCGGTCCCCAGAGAGCATCAACGTTGTCTCTAACAGGACTGGGCTGGAGTGGGAACATGCAGAACCCAGTGCCCGAGGGCCAGAAGGAGCAGTACGACCAGGTGCCCTGGCACGGCATTTAGCAAAGCTAATAGAACACCTTAAAGCTCCCTGTGCCCCTAACCGAGGGCTGGGTCTGGGATGTGCTCGCCTCACGCTGACAAGGAAGAGTTCAGCTCTAGGAACGAGCTGGGTCGATGTCCTCCCCTACCAGGTTTGGTGCCAGGAGAGATGGTACGCTGCAGGCCTGGAAGCAGTAAGGATTACATGGCAAGCTGAGCAGGATAAATCTTACAAAGGGTTTTATGACACCGGGAAAATGACCGTTCAGGCATCAGTTCAACATGGTAGGTCTATTGGGGCGCAATGATGTTTGTGATGTGGTGCCCAACCAGTCTGAGGGAGATGATAGTGCTGGGTGTAGGGTGAGAAGGCAAGGCAGAGCGTGACACTATAAAGACTGAACGGTGTAACAAAATAAAAGACAAAACTCAGATATGTTGATGCGCTACAGCCAGGAGAAGCAGGTATTTGTGGTTTCCAAACAAGGTAACGTGCCAAACTGCAGGTTTGGTGGCAAGGCTTCCAGAGACAGAACCCCTCACGGAAGAGAAAGTACCACGCTGAGGGCTGTGAACATAATCCTTCCTTTGCTTTATTTGTTTTTTTTACTGTGAGGCTTGGGCAGTTTGTAAGACAGGTCAGTAGCATGCAAAGAGCTGGAACAAAACTTGCAGGCCAGCGTGTTTAAATGGCTGGAGGAAAACTAGCTCGGCGTGCCACAGAAAGCACTCAGCCGAGACAGCCTGCTCATCTCAATTTATCTAGACAAATTTCTAGACAAATGCAGCAAGCTGTGCTCAGTGGAGTAACAGGGACATTACTAATTAAACTGAAGATGATGGGATTAGTGGAAGAAATAGGAGTCGGGTACAGAAGCTGTACCTCTGGATGGAGGCAGTAGCAGGCTAGACAGGGTTCACCACTGGAGTTTCTCTGGAATCGATCCTGGGATCGATCTTGTTTATTCCCTCCATGAATGATGTTGTCATAAGAAGTGGAAGCGCTTAGGTTAAGCCAGCTGATGACGCAGAAGGAGGAGGCATTGTGAATACAGAGGAGACGGGAGATCAAACGGAAAGCAGCAGACAACCTTGAGCGCGGAGACGCAGGAAGGAGTTTAAATTCAACGGCACGAAATGCAAGACTAATCACAGGGTTGGGTTTTTTTTGTGCTAGACAGGGAGTGTGTCAGTTGGACATGACTGAGGAGGAGGTGAACTTAGTTGTAGCAGTCATGGGTGATTATGAACCGCCAATGAGCTAAAGGCACAAAAAGGCAAAAGAGACCTGAGGGGCTTGAGACATTTCCAGTAGAAGCAGAAAATTATTAATAGCACTTGCAAAGTACTGACAAGACCTCCTCTAGCTTTGAGCAGGTGTCCTGGGCAGGTAGGCTGAATTCACAGCCGAAGCAGTGCAGGAAAATTCTCTGAGTATGATCAGGAGACCTGAGATCCCATTTCACAGGTAAAACAACGGCTGGAAGGAGTTGTCTTCTCCATTGGTTCACTAGCTGTGGTGGTGGAAAGGGCACATGGGAGGAGGAAAAGCTGTGTAACGTAACGGGTGACATGGGCACAAGGATGAGTGATACCCAAGCACAGCAGAAAAGCCTAGTAATTAGGAAGCAAGGATCTTGACAACCCCAGAGGGCCTGTGTCCGTGTCTCCAGCCCACCTGAAGCCCCCTGTGCTCTCCCCTTCCGCAGGATCTCTGCAGAGAGACCGCTGCACCCTGCTCCTTCCCCCTCCCTGCCTTCGTGTCTGGAAACCGATCCCCACTTCAACTTTAAAGAGGGGAAAAAGAAAAGGAAAGCCAGTAGACTGGGCCTTTTGTACAGCAAAGCAGATTAGGGGCCTCCCAGGGATTTGCAGCTTGTGTTCAGAAGAGGGAAGGGCTGGGAGATGGAGAGCGGGAGGGGGAGGCTCCACTCTCCCCCGCCACCGGTGAAATGCAGACCTGCCTTTGGTCTGCTCCTTGCAAACCCTTTTTTGTCCACCTTCATTCCTTCCCCCCGCTACTTGACACTGTGGGTCAGCATTTTGGGGACTAGGATCTTTTCAGTTCCTGCAACGGATTTAATTCCTGAAACATGGGTCGTGTTCCCTCGCTCCCATGCTGAATCAGGAAAGCATTCACCCAAACAAAAGCCAAATCCCGCTCTTAGGGGCCATCAGGAAAAGGGGTCCCTGCAGTGGTCTCTGGTCTGGTGACAAAAGGTTCCTGGGACTGTAGACAAGCAGGTTAGTGCCGCCATGGATTAGAGAAACAGCTGTGGACAGCAGAGATTAGCCACCACCTGTGTGATGAAGGCTATGTGGCTCCAGTACCCGGGGCCCGGAGGACACATGCCAGATGCTTTGTGTGACCTCTCTGCTCAAGCTTGACCCTTGACGTGTTTTCTTTATTCTCAACTTGCCCCCTCAAATGCAGTGTGCTTAGGCTGGGATGAGCCAGACTTGCCTAGACCCAGGTTCGGACAATCTCAGTCTCTTTTTGTTTGAAATGACCGATACCCTCTGTGGTTCTGGGCTGTAGGAGGTGATTTGGCAGTGGTGAGTATGCTACGGGGTCCGTTGCCTGGGTATGGTGCTGGCACAGACCCCTCCGCTGCCACCCAGGCACAGGGATGCTCTTGAGGGAGCTTGTCAAGCAACTCCTTCCACCCCGGCGTGCACTTCATTTTCCAGGTGTCTGCCGTGGGGCAGGCAGCTTTTAGAAGGACTCCTGTCCTGCTACAGCTTTCTAAGTGCTCTGTAACACCCCACCACGCAGCACCTCAGAAATCCCATCCCTTTAGCCCTTCTGGACTTAAGTTTTGTCCTCCATAACACAGCCGCAGCGCAGACCCCATCCCCCGGCAGAGCTAAAGTCATTGACGTTTTCAAAACATTCAGCTGTTTTAGTAAACTCGGTTGAAAAGCTTTTTGGGAAACTAATAATCTTACCTCCCTAGCAGAGATTGAATAAAGTGCAGCAAATCCTGCCTAAGGCTTCCTGCACTAAACAACATGACGGAAACGAAGTATTGCGAGACGTTTGGCTCACCGTGCGATGATTGTCCTGTGTGCGGGACGAACCGGGGTCCTCTGGAAAACAGCTCAGCTGTGTAATTAAAGTTAGAATTTATAATTAACATGAAGGTTTTTAAAAAATTAAGGTCTGTGCAAATTACTTCAACCTAGCATTTCTCATGCTGCAACTACATTGGTCTTTGGGCAATTTGCATATATATATGCATGCGTGTTTTGATGGTAATAGTCACCTATACAGTCTTTTTTGCCAGAGAGTTTTTTATTTTGGCCAAATTCAAGTATATTTCACAGGCATGGCAAGAGCTGGGAAGACCAGGAAGTTCTGTTTAAACATTAAACACAAACCTTTACCGTAAGGGTGATTGAACACTGGGACTGGCTGCTCAGAGAGGTCGCGGCGTCTCCATCCTTGAAGATACACAAAACCCGATGACATGTGGGACCAATCAACCCGCTCAGACTGAGTCTGCTTTGAGCCAGGCGGTTGGACGAGATGGTCTCCTGACGTTCCTGCTAACCTCAACTACTCTATAAGTAGCTGCAGAAGGTGACAGCAAATATATATAAAAACTACCCCCAAACTTAAGAAGGAGATGCCCTGTAGAGAAAACTCAGTAAAAACAAGTTGGGCAAAATTCTAAGCAGCTGAAAAATTGGTCTTCTAGTGGGAAATGTTGAGTAGCCGTAAGTGATACGTCTGACCCTGCTGACAGTGGGGTTGTCTCTCCTGTTTTAATTATCTTCTGCAAACTCTAAGGCTACTTCAGGTGTTTGGAGCTGCTATCTGCTATAATAAGATAGCCACAGCAACAGAACCTTCAATTTTGACAGGAGATGGGAAGAAACTGGTTTTCCCAATCATTTTTCAGAATATCTTAATTGGATTTATGCATCATACCGGATCAGAGTGAAGACTCACCTCCCCGAGCACTGTTCTGCTGGCAGCCATGGGTGGGTATTTGGAGGAGTGGTGATGTGTGACCCTTCCCTCAGGCTCCTGACAACCAGCAGTTTAAGATGTCAGCTGGCTGGGAGAACATGGTTTAGCCTCTAACCTTCAGGACGTGAGGTTTGCCATGGGAAATGACTATTCAGGTGCAACAGCACTGAGCCTGCAATCCCTTGTGAGCTGAGGGCAAGGTGATACTCTGCTACCCACAGAACACAAAAAAACCTCTTCTTGTTCCTTGTTCTATTCAGTCAAAAGAAAAAGACAGTTGTGGTGGCCTGAATTATGGCACTTGTGGTTTTTCCTGTTGCTGACAATAACGAGGGGCATCATTAGTTTCCAGGCAACTGATTTTGTGGCTTTCCAAGGGCCTCTGGCAGTGGGGTTTCTCACTGAGGACCCTGTTTTCTTCCCTTCTCTTTGTAAGCATTACGCTTTCACCCAAATCGCACAGACTCCACTCTCCTGGTTGCAAGGTTTTTTTGCCATCCCTCGGCTTTGATTGCCAGATCCTCACAGTTCTTTTTGAAATATCAGCCACCATGGGCTCTCACGGAAACCCCCAAAGCGGGTAGATCTGCGGGGGCAACACCACAAAGTGAGGACGGCAGGGATTGAAGAACTGGTGAGGTTGGCAGAAGGCACAGTGGTAAGGTAAAGCCCCGCAGCAGGGCACGTAAGTTGGTGCTTCTCGTAGCCTGGAGCGATTAGACTAAAGAAGAAGGGCAACAAACTGGGATCGGCACACAGCTTTGGCAGGCCTTTGTACCTACAAATGCTACAAAGCTACTCAGAAGAGATTTGTCTGAACTCAACTGAGTCCTCATCTCAGGTCACAGTGCTACTGCAGCAGGACCTAAGGAAACAGACACCCATGATGCTGGGAAACGCCACAGCATACTCCCTCCTAAAATCAGGGCTGTCTCACTGCTGAGCATGCGCCTTCTGAAGAGGAATAAAGCTAAAATCCCAGTCTCTACCAGATAAAGCTGAGTAAAGCTGGGTATTTCCAGGAACAAGGGAAATTAAATTCTCCAGACTGCCTTGTAGAAGTGGTCCCCAATGTTCTCTGGCCCAAAACCATGCAGAAATGCAGATGTGCTTCTTTTAGCCACAGACACTTGACTTTTTAGAACCAGAATGATGGGCATTTTTTTCCTGGAGCTATATTTTTTGTCTTTAAAATGTGAAATTCCAGAAGAGAAGGAGAGCTTATAGCTTTCTAAGAACAGTAAGAATCAACTGCTTCCTAACAGAAGGCAAGCCAGGAGCCAAAGGTGACACCAGTACAGACATTGCCTTCGGCATTCAGGGCATCTGAACCTGGCAGGCAGAGCCAAGAGCCAGTAACAAGGGCCACAGACAGTCCCAGACACGGTAAAATGATGAACCAGCTCCAGGGTCCATCCATGGAGCCCTGTTAGGAGCACAAGGGCTAAAGAGAACTGGAGACAAGGCTACATCTTGGGTCTAAAGTCCACCCAGGAGACAGGGCCAGAGATGGGACTGGAGACGGATACACCTATAACATAGCTCAGGCGAGAACTGGGGCGCCAGGTCTGAGCTTAAATGGTGCTGCTGGAGCAGAGGGGCGACACACACCCCCCCTTGGTGAGGCTGGTCAGGGCCACTAAAGCCCATTAGTGCCCTCAGGGACCTGACCACACGAGCTTCGCAGCCTCACAGGAAGAAACAGAAACACCTCACACCCCACCAAAACCCGACAGGGAGATCCTGCTCATGCCTCTGCTAATAACCACTCGAATTTTTCCCGGCGCCCTGTCGTATCTTGGGAAGGGGAGAACAGGAGCCAGGAATCAGTGTGTTCAGAACAACCTCGGGGATGCAGCAAACATTACAGACATAACCAACGTGAAATGGGATCTCACAGGGAAGAGGAGAGGGAAGGTGGAGGGGGATCCATTATTCATGAGGCAACGGTAGTACAACACAGCCTCCCCAGACCCATGCAGAGGGTAAGGTTACTGCAGAACAAGGGCTGGTTAGGGCATGCCAAAGCTCTGCTTCTTGGGCGCGCAACGCGGAGGCATCGAGCCCTGCCCTTCCCGGCAGGTAGTGCTCTCCAAATAAGCTTCCTTGAAAAGCTCTACTTGCGGTCCTTTGCGGAAGATTTGGGAAGTTAGCAGCCCATAACAGCACAGGAAGAGGGAGAAGTGGCTCCCCAGGGAGGCAGCAGACAAGTGAGATCAGGGTGGCAGAGAAGCAAAGGATGGGGTCCAAGAGTTTTGGTATCCAGACTCCTGGATGGTTGTATTGGAGCTTCCTGCCTCCCTGTGTGCCTTACCTGTTCCCCTTCTCCTCTCACAAGGCTGATCCTGATTTCCCCAGGAACCCTATCAGGGCCTGGCTCTTGTCTCCGATTACAGCATGTGTTTGCTATGGCACTACTGTTTCTCACAAAACAACGATTTCTGTGACATCTCCCAGACTTCCTTCTTTATTCTGTTTGCCGCTTTCTCTCCTTCTCCCCCTGGCAATCAGAGACCCTGGCTCCTGTGGGGCAGGCTGGCAGCTGCAGGACATCTCTGAGGTCTGGGTGGGTGAGCAGGAAGCTGTGTAATGCTGTTACATCGCAGAGGATACATCCCAGCAGCTTTCCATGGGAATTCAACATCCCTGACAGGGCAGGAGACTGGGCTCTGGCTTTGCAGCTCTTGGCTTAGAAGCATCCTGAGAATATGCCCAAAGAGAGGGCACTATCAGGTCATGAGAGGACGGAGGCTAATCAGAGCTAGATTGACTGGCAGAGAAAGGGCTGTAGCCTTTATAGCTTGTTTCCCCTGAAGTGGTGTCACCTGCAGTGGTTTCTTTACCAGGGCTACTTAAATTGTGCGTGATGAGCTAGATCCAGCTCCTCTTCCAAACAGCAGATGGGGGTTGTTATCTGTATCGCTGTAGCTGCTAGAGCTTGATTAGGTCTGTAGGGCAGGAGAGGGGTCGCTTCCTGGGCATTTGGTGGTGTGTGTACACATAACACAGATGTTGGGCAGGACAAATGCTGGGGCATTTGCTCCAACTGGTGTGCTCCTGCTCACCGTTTGGGTCTGTTTGATGTGCAGGGTAGAGGCAGTGGGAGAGAGGATGGACTACCATCTAGGGGGGAAAAATCCACCCCTCACTACAATGCTTTTGTTTTGCATTGAGCAGAATCAGACCTGAAATCCTGGAGCTGGTAAAACCCGAAGCATTCCTAGGCTGGGCAGCTTGTGCAAGGCAGACTGCGTGCAGGTGATCTCTCAACTTAGCAGGAGAGGAGGCAGTAGCAGGTGTAAGCTCACAGTAGCAGCACAATGGTCCTGGGACCGCAGGATGTTTGTGGGGGCCACTTTGTGGAGCGCAGGTGGAATTGGGCCCCTGTTCAAAAAGAGCTCTTGCTCGGCTGAGGAAGGGCTTGCAGGATCAGAGCCTGTGGGTGCTGCAGGAGGTGCTAACATCAGATCAGTGACAGGCTGTGCCTGGAGGGATGTATGGCTTGAGCACGCTGGCTTGGATCATGTGCCAGGTACAGTACGGAGGCTGCCAGGCACTGCAGCCAGGAACGCTTAGTGCTCACCTGGAATATGTTGCATGATATATTTAGAACCCCCTTTTTTTATTGTTTTTAATTATATTCAGCTTTTCTGATATTCCTGCCGGTGGTTGGCCACATGGTTTTGCAAAAAAAAAAATAAAAAAAGCCACCACCCAGCAGTGTGTGGGCCCTATGTCTGCCTGCGAGCCAGGTCCCATCTGGCTGTAATTACTAGCTTCACATCAGCAGAAGAGTGTAATATTTAAACACAAATGTTCGATGTTTGCATAGCAAACCTCAGGATGGAAAGCTCTTGATAATCAGCCTGCAGGAGGGGAGGTGGGCCTGCCGCAGGGGAGCACTGGGCTGTAGGGGTTGTAAGATTTCGTGGGTCTTCGTGGGGATGGAGGGGAGAGCAACACTGAGCCCGAGGAGGACTTTGTCCCTGGAGAAGCTCCACACAGCCTTGCAATCCTCCTTTCTTGCTCAGGCAGAGAGGAGCTGCCGCCAGAGGAGCTACAAGCCACGCAGAGCAGTGCAACAAGAGCAGGCTGACACTGGCTGGGGTCTCCCGTCTCCTCCCGTTCAATACTTGAGGTGGTCATCAAAACTTGTGAGGTGGCACAAGAGCTACTGAAACCAGTACAGGCTCCTTGCCCAGAGCATTAGCCATCAGGGTGGACAGCTGCATCTGGTGGATCTCCGCAGCTCAGTGACCAGCTATCCCCAGAGAGGAGCACAGGCTCTGGTGTGTGTCTTGAGTACCCAAGCTCACAGAAACACACCGTGTATTGCACTGGCCCCTAAAAAGTAAGAGGGAGAGCACAGCAGGCGTTAGCTACTGCAGGGTGGGCCTTATCTCTGCTGAAGAAGGCGGCTTGTGGTGAGCCCCAGCCCTTCCAAGGGGCATTCCCCTATCTGCAGGGAACTCGATCTGATCTCTCTTGGGTATAACACTTCACCTTCACTGCTGACCCTCTGGGGAAGGAAAACAACAAGCTAGTACTCCACCCTGCTGCGAGTGAGTATGAAAAGAGCTTCATCTGTTCGCAGGCACCTCTGGCAGGTGACAGACACACGTGTGTTGTCTGCAGCATCCTTCTTCTAGCATTAAGTTCCGAGGATGACGTGGCACAACCAGCCAACCGGCAGTCCTGGAGCTGCTGGTCTGTGTGCCACTGCCTGTGGGGTAAATAAGACGAGAGGAAATGCCCTCAAGTTGTGCCAGGGGAGGTTTAGATTGGATATTAGGGAAAATTTCTTCACTGAAAGGGCTGTCAGGCATTGGAACAGGCTGCCCAGGGAGGTGGTTGAGTGACCCTCCTTTGAGGGATTTAAGAGGTGTGTGGATGAGGTGCTTAGGGATGTGGTTTAGTGGTGGTATGAGCAGTGTTAGGTTAACGGTTGGGCTTGATGATCTTAAAGGTCTTTTCCTTTTTCTATGATTCTATGAAATGGCACCCCCGTTTTTCTTTCCTGGTGGAGAAGACACGGCACGCCTGGAGATGGCTTTCATTCATGACACCATCGTACGGCTATGGGCTGTCTCTTCCTGAGCTTGTCCAGCCAGGGCTCAACCTGTTGCAACCTGGAATTTTACATCAGCGGGAGGCCAGAGCAGATACAGGGTGACAAATGCCTCCCCACTGTCTCAGGGGAGTGTGGGACCTCCTCTCCACAGCTTGCGCGCCCAAGACGAGCCAGCCCTACTGTCGTCATTGCCTCTGAGGAGCATTGCTCATCTCGGCAAACTTTAAAGCCGCATCCTGACAGACCAAAATAAATCAATCGATAAATAAATCGTCCGACTCGTCTGCTGGATTCTGCAGTTTATTTCCTCGGCACTGATGAAAAATAGTTGGATGCTTAGTAGCTTCATGAGACTAATTATGATAAACGGCCCCATCGCTGCTAATATCCGGCCATTAATTCCCAGATGGAGCTGCAGAAAATGTCAGGAATGGAAATGTCAGCTCTCTAAAAGGACCTGGCAGGTATTGAAATGGGGACTGGAGTGTCAGCAGAGGAGGGAGCAGGGGGAGAGCTGGGAATTAGCAAGATGACGATATGCATTTAGAAGCTGTAATTCTTCTGACTTGATAGCCCAGTTTCTTCCAGTTACGTCTCTCAAGCAATGCAACAATCATGGCTTCCTTAGGCTTTTGCCTACTCTGAGCTCTGTTCCCAGCACTGAGGCAAAAGGTTTGGCACTCACTAAGTGGGTGACACTTCCTTTGGGCCTAAGATGCTCCACCTTAAGTTTCAGGTATCTCCTACCCACTGAGATGGCCAGAAACGTCCCCAGCTCTGCAGGATGGACACACCAGTAATTCCCTTCACACCAAGCCCAGGGCAGGTAGGCTGACCTGCAACAAAAGGTCACCCCCAAACTCAGCTTCCATTCTCCTTTGGTTTTCATATTTGTATTCACATTCATATTTACATTGCTACAATAATCAGTTGCGGACAAAGTCAGAAAAGAGCAAAAAAATACTTGGGTTTTTAGTGGTTTCTCTGTGTTTGAGAGGGCTCTTTACGGGAATATTGACTGCTAAGTGAGTAGGTACTTCAGGAGTAGATGGACCAGGCAGGTAAGCGGTGTGAATGCCCAGTACTGACAGCTCTGCGTTACTGATGGCAGAAGTCAGGCTGGCACCCGGTGTAATAAATCAGCCAATGAACAAGGGTCGGGAAGGAATGTTTGGAAGCCATGCTAAAGGCAAAAATTTTGCATTCTCCTCTCATTTGGAGAGATGCTGCTCTGACACATCGGGATGCTTGAACATCTGCTTCTGATGGTCTTATGCTTCTTCTAAGAGCTGGTGCAAAGAAATGCATTGATTTTGTTGCTCCGACAGCCCGCCAGCTCAGGCCTCTGTCCCGCTTCTGAAACAGTGGTGTTAGGGTCAGGCTCTATCCCAGCTTTTGGCACATGCTGAAAGTGGAAAAAATCTGAACAGGTTGGGGATTCCTTGATCAAATGCCAGTTGGCTGAAAGAATGGCTTTTTGAAGGAATCTCTTTACTGTTTATCGGCAAAGGATGGAATTTTTGCTCAAAACCAGATGATTTCGACACTTACCTGCTGAGAGGAGATATAACACTGAGTCTGACGGGTCTGGGCCAGACCACAGATTTGAACGAGAGCTCCCCACTCTCCCCCCAGCAAGTCCCCTTATCATAGGGAGCTAAGATATCTCTGTCTCTCTCATGGAAATCTTGATGTTCCCCTGGAAACTTCAGAGAAAATTTCCAGCCCTTCTGAAACCAGGCAAGTCATTTTGCCTGATCCCATTAAAAAAAAGTGTCCCCCTGAACTCCCTTGAGTATTCAGAATTAATCGGCTGGGGACCCTGATCCCTGTATGTTGTCTGGGAATGCCTGAGTTGTAAGACTGCTAGTAGCTCTTCAGAAATGGCTTGCAGTTTTTTAGGATCGTTTTCCCCGGGGGTGTGTGATAAATTTCCTAGAAGAGAGCAGGCTCTATCTATAGCCTCCTGAGTGCTGTGTTTTGCATGCTTAAAGAGTGTTTGTATGTGAATCTCCGAAATTTCTGAAGAGTGCCAGGAAATGTCACCTCTCGGGCTGCATCCTCCACAGTACAGCCTGGGCATATCGACTTCCTAGTGAGGCAGACCCTGGTGTTCTTCTCAGGGGTGATTCATGTCCCAGCTGTCAACAGCTGGCTCTCAGCAAGAGCAAGGCTACAGCCACCCACCTTTATGTTCCTGGGGACCAGTGGTTAGGCTGACAGCTCCATTCCGATGCTTTCACCCAGGAATACTCAGGAGTACCTCTGCCACTAGCCCTCTCTGAAATCAGGGTCCCTATAAAGTACATATAGGCTTTTCTTGGAAAAATCTCCCAGCTCACTGGTGGCTGCCAGGGTCTTTCTACCTGCAGCCCTACGGAGAAGATGTTGACATTGCTTAGAGACAGCTCTGGCCAATTCAGCCAAACCAGTTGTGTAAAAAATGCCTACTGCAAGCTTCTCTGCCCACTGCTGCTGAGACCTCGTCACTGAGGCTTGCTTAGTTTCTCCATCACCTCCATCACCCTCCCTGCCTGCTCAGGCTTGGCCTTGGCGATCCCGTCATCTCCCCACTTCTGGCCAGCCCCACGTTTTCTGCACATCCTCCTTGGAGAAGCAACCTCTGCCTGCAAATTCCTTTGGGAAGCCTTCTGGCTGGGCTGATGGTGTGATCCTGAATGCGAAAGAACAAACCCTGTTGAGATGATTTGCTGCAGCGTGGTGGTGGAGACGAGGGAGAAAGCTAACTGACAAAAATGTCACTATTGGAGTGAAAGTCCAGTTCATTTTTTGAGACTGCAGTGAAAACCGTGTTTGGAAAGCACAGGATTTGCAGCTGGCTGCTATGAACTGCTCCATGGGTCCCAGCCTGCCTGAATTCAAGGTAACAGCCTTGTGTTGAGAAAGCTGCTGAAAGCAGGGGGAATATAAGGTGAATCTTGCTTGGTATGGCCTTGCCAGAATAAAACCGCCTGTGCAGGAGAAGGGTTCAGGCAACGTGAAGCCAGACCTTGTCCTGACTCTCTCTGCTTTATGACTTTCTCCTGGGTTTGCGTTCTGGGTTTGATCTAAGGAGTTTCTTGATAAATGTACTGTTAGCATTGTCAACATGTGGTGTTTTCCTCTAGATTAATGCTGTATCTTGTGTGTGGGAACACGTGTAGGTGTGGAGGCAGAGAAATCTCGGGCCTTATTCTCCAGTGGCCTTGTGCTTTGAGGATCATTTACACCTTCAGCAAAATGTGGCGGGGGGTGGGTATGGAAACATTGCTAAATCTGAAGGGGCCTGCCACCCACGTTGGGTAGGTGCGAGTGATGAAACAAAACAACCAGCGCATCATCGCTGAGGTCTGCAGAAGTTGAGGTTTTTGATATTTTATTATTCCTCCCATAGCTAGAGGAAGGCCGTACTCTGTAGAAGCGAGCTTTGGTGTGACATCCTGTGCTGGTGACGGTGTTTTCTGAGCTATCAGGCTGGAACGGATGCATGAGAGACAAAGGCGTAAAAATGGAGGGCAGGAAAGGTGGCTCCTACAGTTTGTGGACAATAAAAGAGAAAAGCTGAGCTCCTCAGCCAAAAAAGAGCTTCAGAGACAGAATGAACCATTAGTGTGTTTGACGTATTTCCTCTTCCCAGTAGCAGCTCCCATCGTAACACCTCTTGAAACTGGTTGGACCCTCATGTCTACTAACGGAGGGTGATGAAACTGCTCTCCCACACCGTGGGTCCAGACTCAGCTAACTGTTGCTCATGCTTTCACCACACCAGAGGCCTGGGTGGTTGGGCAGGGAGAGCAGTATTTTTCTTCTCCCAAAACAGCCTTGCACTGAATAAAATCCTGGAAAAGTCACTGTTTCAGCAGGCACTCAGGAACCTCTTCTTGAAGAACAGTTTTCTTGGGAGCTAAGCATCACCTGCCCGTGGCAGCAGGATGTGGTAGCGGTGCACCCTGCCAAAACCCCTGGGAGTGAGTGTCTGGGGAACCAGGAGGCCCTTTCGAAGGCAGGCCAGGAAATCAATCAGTCGTGGCAGCCTATGGATGGAGACTGGGGTGGCTCACTCACCTGTCTGCTTTCTGTTCTGGCCGGGTAGGTTTCTGAAGGCCCAGCCAGTCGCAACAGCTCAGCTTTCATCTCCTGACTCGCTGAAGCATTTGGTGTTGAACTCTGAAAGCCCGGTCACAAGGGAAGCTCAGGTAAGCGCAGGGACAGCAATACCTGCTGCGAGTCCCAACCCGCTGCGGGGGGATAAAGTTGGTGTGAACTCCACGGGTATTTTTCCCATGCAAAGGGTGAAGGGGCTCCGCCGTCGCTTCCTCCCGGCCAGAAGAACTATCTGGGATGCGACTCCAGGGAACCCCAGGAGCTGTAATTATATCTAACCTAATTGAGGCAAGCCAGCACACACGCCATTCTTCAGCTAAGTGATGACGCTGGCTGTAGGACAGAACCTCCACCTGGGAGTGTCTCCATCAGACGCTGCTTTGAGCAGGGCTGGGGGCAACTCAGGGTGGGGGTGAATCTGCACAGAGACCCCCCTGTTGCGTGGGGCTGATGCGGAGAACACCTGGGCAGGAGCATTGCTGAG
>NW_010252653.1:30394-30605 GCF_000690775.1 Eurypyga helias
AGGCCCTTTGGTTTCCTGGGCCCCTCCCTGCCACAGCCTCTCTCTTCCCAAACCTCACACCCCCTTGGCTTGCAGATTTTTGGATGGCACAAGGGGCTTCCTTGGCTCCCCAGGCCTTTGCACCCAGTACCAGACTGGCTTCTGGAGCCTGTGCCAGGGTGGGTGCCCAGGAGGGAGAGGAGCCGGTGCTCATGGCATGGGCTCTGCTGCC
>NW_010252654.1:0-216 GCF_000690775.1 Eurypyga helias
TCCTCCTGTCGCCCCCCGGATACTGCTACAGAGCCCCGTCGGGGCATTTGCTGGCCAGACCCATCTTCCAAGCCCATGGCAAATCCCTGGATGTGCTCTCCGTGTGTCAGGTGGGCCTCACCTCGTGCTCGTGCCGAGGGAGGCTGCGAGGCCGGGGTCCCACCAGGATGCCCAGGCAGCACCGCCTCCCCCGGCTGGGGGGAGGGGCTCACCTGG
>NW_010252654.1:498-1876 GCF_000690775.1 Eurypyga helias
CAGGCCCGGGCCCCCCCTGGGGCGACAGTCGGCCTTGGGGCTGTTGCAACCGTTTCCCGTATTGTGCAAGCAAATGGTTATTAAAACCTGACGAGAGGGAGCGGAGCAGCGAGAGCAGGAGAGCTCCCACAGCCGGGACATCCCCAAGGGCTGCTGGGCTGGCCTGGGGGGGACGTGGAGGCATCTGGCTCTGCCAGATCCCAACGCTGCAGCCAAGAGCACCTGGCGTCGAGTGCGGGGAGGGAGGGGAAACACGCACATCCTCAGGGTGACTGCTCTGCTCTCTGTGGGGCTGTGACACAGAGGGGCTGGTGGCAGCTGTGGGTGAGGGGACCCAGTGCTGCCTTGCTCCCCCAGCATCGCACAGGCACAGGGCAGGGGGGATGGGGCAGCGCCTGGGCAAGCTTTTGACACTGTCCCTCCCATCTCCCGCTGAAACCATTGCCCTGCTGAAATCTGTCCCTCTGTGCTGAACCTGCCGTGGGTTTTATGTGGTGCCCATCCAGGCGGCTCAGCATCTCAGAGGCACGAGGACGGGGCGAGCAGCCAGACGGCACCACTCGCAGCAGGCGGGAGCAGCCCTGGCCCCGGCACACGCTGACCGCACCGACTACACGTGCAGCAGAACCTGCCCCTGCTTTCTAGCCCGGATTTGTCATCGGGAGGCAGACGGTGTCCCCACTCTGCCAGCGCACACCAAGAACCCACTGAGCTCACGGCTGTGTCGTGGCTGATGCGTTTGCTCACTGAAGCTGGAGCCGAGGCCCTTGCTCAGTTTTTGGACACCTGCAAAGGCCGCTCACTGTGGGAGGTGATCCTGCTCCCACAGCCCCGCTCCTGCCCCATTCCCACTGCGCAGCCGCTTTCTACACGGAGTGCAGGAACCACACAGGAACCCGTGCAGGAATTGTGCAGGAACCGCACAGGAACCACGCAGGAACCACATGGGAACCGCACACCTGACGGCCTTGCCGGGGCCCGCTCTCCAAGGAGGTGAGAGCAAAACCCACGATAATCTTGAAACACCCCCAGGCCTGTGCCGGGGTCTTGGCCGCGGAGCAGCACGGAGAGGGTGAGCAGCCATGGGTCCTGGGCTCTGTGTGTCACCAGGCTTGGGGACATCCCCTGAGGCTGGCCCAGCCAGGGCTGGAGCCCATCGCGATCTCACCCACCCCAGCCACAGGCAGAGCAGCCTTTCCCGGCCGGACGCTTTGCCCCGCAGAGTGGCTGGTGCCAGGCTGGGCTGGGCTGGCCTGATCCTGTCCCCACTGTCAGCGGGCGGGGGGGCAAAGCGGGCAGGCAGGAAACACCCAGCGATGGTTTCCCTGATAAATTCAGCCTTTTCTGGCTGTGGGCAGCCTGGCTCCTGGTGCCAGCC
>NW_010252655.1:0-14624 GCF_000690775.1 Eurypyga helias
GCGTGACCCGCCCGGGCCGAAGGAGCCACTCAACGCGGGGTGACCCCGGCGCCTGCTCCCACCCCGAGCACCCGCGGGCTCCGCGGTTGGGTTATGAACCCGCACCCGAACCCTGCCTTCCCGGGCAGGGCTGTCTTCGGCGGCTTCTGTGCCTCGGTGTTCTCACTCCCCCCCTCCCTGATGGGGCTCAAGGGTGGCGGGACGAGGGGCTTCTCCTGCTTTTCTACCAAGGGGCTGCAGTTGCCGCGCACTCGTTCGGGGATTTCAGCAGTATTTGGGGGTTTATTTGTTTGCTTCATCCAAAGTAGAACCCCAATAAATAATGGGGTGAGGCGGGTTTTGAGGAGTAGGTGTCCTTCCTCCTTGTTGTTCTAAGAGCCAGAGGTGGGGGATTTGGACACAGCTCGTTTTAACCCAATTCTCTATGGTTCTGATGCAATGCCAGGTAGCATTGTGGGTGCGCAATTATAAAGTGGACATTAACTTTTTATTACATAAACATGTCATGTAATTATTTTAACAACTCCGACGTCACGCTCCACATGCAGCAGCGTTTTTAAAAACTTGTCTATCAAGAGTTTTCAAACTAGTCATTTAGGTTCTTGTATAAATGCGATTACGCGACTGCCCGTGCAAGCTCCTGGAAAATATCAGTTCCTCTTCAGGCACAGGAAAAGAAACGAACCCGATTCAGGATTGTGGACATAGAGGCGTTGTTGCTTTGGCACAGCTGTAACCGTGGCTTGTGAAAGGAAGGGACATATCCCTTTTCAGAAGAAAAAGGAACGATGAGCTATGTTCTTCATAGTATTTTTTAAGTAGAAGTCTTCTGAGCCAAGTGCTTGCAGGCTATCTTGGAGCTTCCACTTGACAGACTCCTCGGGCTGTGGCTCTTGGTTAGTGCCCGCCGCGTAGCGACTCAAACCTTCGCTGAAGCCAGTGGGCAAAGTTCTTCTGCGCTGGGGATGTTGGTTCGCTTGGTTCATGCTTATATGTACGTGAGCCCGAGCGAAACGTAACCTCGAATGGTTTCATAATCATCGTAGCGTGATTCAGTGAGCGGAGGAGCTGCCATGGTCTGGAGGCTTATCTCTTTTGTTCCTGAAGTGGCACATGCCAAAGATAACTTACAGCGGGTTGTTAGCCTGCGTGGTTGTGCGTACGCTGAAACTGCTCTTGATGTTTATTTTCAGTTAAGTACTGGGAAATAATGTTCTAAAAGAAGAGTTTTATCTCTTTCAAGGGTTGGGTTGTGGCTGCTGAGGAGATTCTTTAACTCTCCATAGCGAAGTTAAAAGGAAGTTTACCTTTAGGCAAGCAGTAAGTGATTATCTTTGTTTATGCTCTAAACTCTTGCTTATTGTCCAAAAATGGTGGTGTATCTCAGACTAAGGGAAAATATTTATACCATCAGACTAAATAATGAGGCCCTCGCGGTTTGGGATCTGTATGATTGCACCGGTGAGGCTATTTCGCTGAATGTAAAGGGGTGATAAGCCCTGGGCACTTCTAGTTCTTGTTTCTAACGCTGTGAAGCTGTAGCTCTTGGTTAAAGGCTTTGAAATCGAGGGTGGTGTTCCCCAGCTGACGGGTACAGCTCTGTTGGGCAGCGTGGGACTGGTTATGGGGGAAAGAACTGGGGGGTTGAATGGGGTTGGTGTGATCTTTTATTAAGGAGTGGGACGAGGGAAGGCACAGGGATGTGTAACTGGGAAGCAGGCTTGGGAAGGTCGGCTCAGGAGCCTGTGACATTGGAGAGCCAGGAAGGGATTCAGATTGGGATAGGGGAGGAGGAACCCAGATACGTGCTTATTAGCTCTTTGATCCAGAGGTGCTGCTTGCTCCTGTAAAATAATAATGTAGAATGAATAGAGCTTTTTCAGGAGCTGAGAAATGTGGTCTTGAGTGGCCCTAAAAAGGGAGCGCTTGGGGTTGGTATGGATTTGCCATAACCAGTGTCTGCCAGCTGGGCTCTGGTGCGTTTGGAAGTTCCCTGTAAATCAGTGCAGAACACAAGTGCAATTTAGTGGGGTTTTTAGGGCAGTGACTTTATTTGTAGCATCTGCTCCCGGGCGGCCGCCTCGGCAGCATGGGATAACCTACGTGACCAGAGCTCCTGTAGCAGCAGGCTGCACGCGTGGAAGCTGAGGCTGTACCACTTGTGTATCTTAATGTTACCTGGTGGTGCTGTGTATGTGGTTGCTGTGCAAACCGGCTCCTGCTCTCTATTTCTGTAAGCATTTTTACCCCTGCGTTTTAGGACAGGGCTTGTTTATGTTATTGAGCTGATTAAAGACTATAGCCATCGAGGCACGTTAAGAATAGCATGGCTTATTTCCGTAACACCGTGGAGTACAGGTCACAATGGGAGTATTTAGGATATAGAAGTGATCACTGCCCAGGCTAATAGCTCCACAATACCAAACTGCAGTTGGTGGCTGTCCTTTGGGAATGGGGAGATGCAGCTGCACGTTCCCATGTCATCTCTTTAAGAGAAAAGCACGGGCATGTTCACATTTAAAGACCACGTGCAAAACTTACTGCCCTGGGGTGATGGAGTTAGATATACTTGGTTCTGAGGTCTCAAAACTCTTCAGTTCTGGCGTATGATGCCACGAACTGATGTAACTTGGTGGGTATCTGGCAGAGAAAGTTGTTGCTGTTCCCATCCGTACGGATTCAGCCTTAGTACGGGTGAATTCAGCCTGAGCAAGGACTGAGGTGGTTTTGTGGTTATCCATGCATCTCCTGAGCCGGCCTTGAGACATTCCAGGTTTAAAACCTGCCCGGGGAAGCGAGGCAGCTCAGCCTGAAGTATCAGCATAAGCATGGTAAATGTTAAAGCCTAAAAACAGGCTCCCCCTTTTCTCATCCTGTGTGGCTGCTTGTTTATGTTTTAGCATTGATTTGCTGCTTCTTTTGCACTCTCCCTTTTTATATAAGATGAATGTGTTGTAAATCCAGCCCCTTCCGTGCCGTCTCAGCTGGCCAGGCTCCCGCAGTGACAGGGCTGTCGGCAGATGTACCCGAAGCTGAGGGAGATGGTTGGGTTCACGTCCTGGACGACCCTCTGTAACAGTCTGTCAGCTCTTGCCAAACCGTGACCAGCCCTGCCCTGGCCCAGTGATTTGAGCCAATATAGTGAGTTTCTGAAGTTACACTTTTGTGTCAAGTCTTGATCCGGCTTTTTTGAATTGAACACAGAAGTTCTTCCCGGAGAGGGTGGGGAGGCATTGGGACAGGTTGCCCAGAGGTGGAAGTGTCCAGGGCCAGGCTGGATGAGGCTTGGAGCAACCTGGTCTAGTGGAAGGTGTCCCTGCCCATGGCAGGGGGGTTGGAACTAGATGATCTGCAAGGTCCCTTCCAACCCAAACCATTCCATGATTCTATGTTTGCCCAACACTCCACTCATGGATTTTCCTCTCGAACATAGTTAATGGATCTGCAGTAGGGAACATACCTGCAATGCTGACAGATCCCTGGTGCCCAGCTGAATTGGTTTTGGAACAGCTGGAAGACCCTGGACTGTTGTGGTCACTTCCGCTGAAGTTTCCTTGAGCAGCCCACGCCAGTGGTAGGGCCAGCTGGAAAAGTGGGTGGGAAACGTCGCTGCCTTACGAAATTCCATGCAAAAAGGTGCGTGAAGCGAGACGTGACTGCGTGATGAGGAACTTGCCTGCTAGGCAGAGGGGACACGAAGTAGATTTCTGATTTCTCTTGCTCTGTGAAGGCTACCTACTCCTCTTTGTGAGCAGAACTTTCTGTTCCCAGCAACTGGAAAACTGCTTTGGCATAAACAAGACACAACTCGCATTTGTACATAATTCTCCAAGGCACAGTTATGCAAATCAGCTGTAAAGAAGCAGTGACTTCAGAAAAACTAGAGTTCAGTTGAATATTTGAGCGGGGTAGGCTTCTCTATTAAAGGTTAAGTTAACCCTTTATCGCTTGCCGGTGAAGTGGAGGTTGATGTCTCCGAGCAGCATCTTCATGCTGTGGAGTTTTGTGATTGATAGGAGCAGTGGCAGAAGATGGATGTGACTTGGACAGGGAAAAGTGTATGTGATGGTTGCGCAAGGCTGAGGTGTATTAGCATCAGAGACAAGGATTTATCCTGAAATGACTGCCATCGTTTGTTAGCAAAATAATGTAACGAAGAGCCTTATTACTAGGCAACGTGAAGTACTGGCAAGGATGGGGCAGGGGGAGAAGCTTTATGTATGTGCACGTCGGATGATGGATTCTGGTTCTTATGTGAGCAGTAAAATTATGTTTAATAAATGATGGCCATACTGAAGGAGTTGGAAAGAATAGTAATTAAATGTGTGGGGTTTGTGGCATTGATTTTTGTGAAGCGGTTTGGGCCTGTTCCATAATGCCATTCCTCGGAGACGCATCGTAGCCCTGAGATGTTCCCCCCGCCGTTAGTGTGCGTAAGCCCGCAGCGTGGACTGCGTTCGTCACGGCTCTTCGGTCATGTTTCAGTGGTGTTCGCAGCTGTGCCATCCAGATGTGTGATTTACAGCGGGAGGGCTGTTAAGGATCCATGGCTTTCCCTCTCTGGCTGACTTTTGCTGCTCCTTGGTGGATATCGTGCTGTCCTGTTAGCCCCTGTGCCATCTGGGTGCGCGTGTGTCCTTGTGACCCCTTGGGAAAGGTGGCAAATGCATCTTCTACAGCTGATCTTGGAAGCTGAAGAGAAAATGTTTGCTTTGGGTATTCTCCCCTTCCCCCTGCGCCGGGCAATCTGCTGTCCAAAAAGCAGGAAGCTGACGTTAAATGGAGATTGTATGTCATAGCTTTGAATGCTGATTTTAATGTACAAAGAAATACCTGCTAAAGTATGTTACCTTTTTTTCAGGTTTTCAGGATGAATCTGGAAAAACTCAGCAAACCAGAACTCCTGACGCTGTTTAGCATTCTTGAGGGAGAATTAGAAGCACGAGATCTTGTCATAGAAGCCTTAAAGGTATGTTGTAAGTACCATGATAAGGGGCAAAAACGACAACAGTGCTGCTATGGATTCTGCAAAGCGCTTGCATCCAAAGTGAACTTCAGACAAAGATTAATTACTGGTTCAGAATCCCTTCTCAATATCAGGAGTATTAAATAATAAATGTTGCGTATCATTCTACGTCTTGGAATTCATTACTGAAAGCTGGCTTCAAGCAGCACTGCAGTGTTGAAGTACAGCGTTGTGCATGCGCTTTCATCCTTTCTGATGAAGAACTGAGCGTTTCCGCTACTGTGAGAAGTGTAAAAGGTCTGTCAGACTTCGTTGGGTTTGTTCTTTAGCAGGGAGCGTTTCTTAAAGCAGACACTTCTCGCCCGGGGAGCACAGATTAAGCTTTCGGTGAGAATAACGTCGCGCGAAGAAAAAAGCATCCATGGCTTTGTGTTGTACTAAGCCAGTGTGTGCTGGTGCTGCAAGCAGCAGACCCGAGTGCTCCGCTGCTTCTTCCCTTTGCTGGCACAAGCGTCAGTGTAACCTCCCGGGGAAGCAGATAGCAGCTAAAACTAACCCACCAGAAAGGTTCAGCCCGTGTCAGTGGAGCTGACGTCGAGAGCGCTTGTGATGGGACAGGACGGGGGTGTCCTGGGGCAAACAGAACCCCTTGGTGGGGCTGCTCATGCTGCAGGAAGGCTGTGGCCGAAGCGGTGTTCACGTGTGTGGCCTTAGCTCTGTGCTTCTGCTTGTAGTGTGGGCTGTGGCCAGCTGTTGCGTTAATGCTGAGCCTAGACAATACTTTAAAAGCATGTAGTCCTTGTGTGATACCGCTGCTTTTTGAGGAGTGCCTGGCTGGCACTCAGCCTCAGCAAGGAGAAACAAAAATAGTGGTATAAAGGATGGAAGGGGTCAACTTTTGAAGAAATGAGTTGTGACAGGGTTGAATATTGAAGGTGTTTTCAAGCTGACCTGTCACTGCTCATAATGTTCAAACTTTCAGCTATTTCAGAAGAGGAACTGTGCTTGCAGGGGACTGAGCGCTGCGGGGACTGGGCTTTCCAGCAAAACCTTCTGTAGCTTGAGTCCAAACACAAGCACCTTTTGGGGGGGATGGAGGGAGATCCTCCTCCGAAACAGTCGGGATGCCTGTGTGTTCACTGCTGATTGTTTTGGTGTATGTAGTCGTCTTGGTTTGGGGGAATACTCTTACCTTCTCAAGAGCATCGGTCGGGTGGAAGGCTTGGAACAAACGTGCTTTTCTCCTGTCCTGGGGTCATTTTAATTCTACATGGTCAGAATGTGTTACCCAGGCAAGCATCGCTTTAATATTGCGGTGTGAAACGCATGTAGAGGAGTAGAGACCGGTGGGAGGAATGCAGCAGCTCCGTTCCAAAGGCTTTTTGACGTGTACCTTCTAATAGCATAAAGCAATTATCTTCTCTGTTGAAATTTAACCTGCAGTGCCTTCTTGCATGAGGAGTTTAATATAGTTTCAATACCCTTTGACATAATTTGTCAAGTACTCATAACTGAGAAGAAATTAAATTAAATTGTAACCTATGCTTGATAATTATGTACTATAAAATACCAAGCTAATCAAAGGTTAGTGCTATTTCCCCCCTTCTGTAAGGGATAGACTGTCATGTTTCATCTTAAGAATGCGAGGAGAGCTGAAGGCAGTAGGAAAGGGCTTGGAATCGAGCTGCCGTCAGCTGCCTGCAGCCCTGTCTCCTGAGCACGACCTCACAGGAGCATCCAACTCCCTCCCAAAGGGACCTGTGCCTGCAGCGAGTGCCGAGATGCCGCGGGTCCCCAGCTCAAGCTGTGGTTAGCGATGCCACCGCAGCTTGACACCGGCTTCCTTCTGGCAGGAGGCTGCATTGCCCTTCCGATACATGAAAGGGAAAAAAAAAGTCTTGTAACTCTTAATCTGGTGGCTGGACAGAGTTCCAGAAGCAGAAAACTACTAGCCTTGCTTTGGCCATTTATTTGGAATACATAGAAAAATCCTGGCCTGTGCTTTTCTCTTTGTTTACTGATAGTAACCATGGTAACAGCTTTACAGTGCTTCACCAGCTGAAATGGCTTTATTGTGTGACTGTAATTAAAGGAAAACACACCTTACTAAGCTATTTACTCACATATTGATACATATGAAAGTGCTGCCCTGAAGAAAAAGCCTTCTAAGACTGAATTAAAAGATTGAAACTCATTAGCCCATGAGGGGAAATGCATTTTTCCTACTATATGGAAAGTAAACTAGGCACATAAACCTCTGATTTTTAACCACTGACATCGATGTGTCTAATGTAACTGCTGGAGAAACCCACTGCCACTCTTCAAGGTCATGCAACCCTCTAAGACAGGTTCTGCTCTCCCTCTTTCCAACGTATGAGTGCACTCGACATAAAACTGCCACGTCTCCAAGGAGATGTGGTTGCAGAGGCAGGATACGCTGTCCGTAACGCTCCAGGAACACGCTTGCTCAGGCGGTTTCTCCATGCATGGAACAAAATGCTTCCTCCAGCCTTGGATGTGTTGACCCCTCTCAGAGCATTACAGCTCAGTTCTGGTGGTACATTATAGGAAAGAACAAGCACTTGCAGAGAAAAGAAGTGCCTTAATTTGTCCTTTGGTTATAGCACAGTCTGCAATAATTGATATTCCTGCACACTTAGAGAAAAGCATTTAGCATCTGGCATTCAGCAGAGAGAATCCATGTGTGCAGATGACAAAGCCTAGTTTTCTCCCGCTCATGATACCAGGCCACTTGTTGCCTGGCACTGGCCCTGTTTCTCACTGTGTCAAAATCCAGCTTCTGAGCCTGACTTTCCAGAGACTGCTTGCCTAATTTGCTCCTTCGCTTTCCTCCCTTTATCTTCTGCTCCCCAAATCTCTACCCTTTCTTCCACACTGCTGGGCTCTGCCTGGAGGCAGCATCCCTGCTCTGTGTGCTGAAGAAAGGGTTTAACTCCTGAGGTTTATTTGTCTGGTGCTCAGATTCTGCCCATGGCAGGGGGTTGGGGCTGGATGATCTTTAAGGTCTCTTCCAACCCAAACCATTCTATGATTCACATTATGGAGAGCAGTTGTTAGGTCACCCCTAATCCACGCCTCTGCCATACTGCGACTTGCCCTTGCTGACTTCTCTCCTTCCTCGGTTTTTCTGTGGTTTATGTTTTCCTTGTGTGTTGTTTTTCATGGAGTGGTGGGTGTTTGACCATCCATCACCTCCCTGTGCTGCGGTCTTGGCTTTTGACATCCATTTCAGATTGCAACGCTACTTCGATTCAAACATGAGATACTGGGATAAAGGATTAAGTCAACAAGTCTATTCAAAATATTCCTTTCCAGTGCTTCAGTTGTTTCCTCTGCTTTAAAACCTCTTTGAAAAACAGCTGCTTTTTTTTGCCTGAAAGTAGCTTCCTGTCCACTACAGAAATGTCAGAGTTCTGAGAACAGACCTTGTCTCACTTCTTATTGTGCTCCTTTTCCTGTAGTTCAAATCGTATTTAAATCATCCAAAAAAACCAGATGCTGTCAGAGAGTTGCATAACACCAAGGGCTGGATTCTCTGTCCTTACTGCCGTGTAGGAAGGATCGTACGTCTGAACTGCAGGTTCGTCCTCTAAAATCGCATGGCACGGTTGGAAACAATTCAGCACTTAAATAGGTCTCTGGCAGCGTCGGAGCACTTTGTTCCATGCCCCTGTTCTTTAAACGAGAAGTTTCCATACATTACACATGAAGTTCTGTTTACTTCTGGAAAACAGGAAGCAGCTTTCTGGCTTATTCTTTTATGTTAATAAGGCCTTAGGCAGTTTACACTGGCATAGAAACTATCTATTTTGTGTTAATGACTGGGAGCTGGTGCTCACTGCTTTGCTTCTGAATTCGGTGATTCACTCCGTAAAGCGGCATTAATGCGTCGCAAAATTAAGTGTTCATTTGTCAGGGGATTTAGAAATTGAGTTTACAGTGCAGTTTCCAAAACTCGAAGTCTACCTCTAGTTTAAATAATTAAAAAAAAAAAGTCAGTAATGTGAAACCTCACTGCAGATGCTAGTAAATTTTTCACAGATGGGGCAAAATGGGCTTTTGCATTGCCTGGGAAGCGGCTCAGAGCAAGCAGTGTTCCCATGGGTGCTCTCCTGCTGGAATGCAGGCTTTCCTTGCAAGTTGGGGGAATTGTCTCTCTATTTGTGTGGAGCCCGCAACATCAGAAGGATATAGACCGGTTGGAGCGAGTCCAGAGGAGGCCACGGAGATGCTCTGGTGGCTGGAGCCCCTCTGCCATGGGGACAGGCTGGGAGAGTTGGGCTTGTTCAGCCTGGAGAAGGGAAGGCTCCGGGGAGACCTTATAGCACCTTCCAGTGCCTGGGGGGGGCTACAAGGAAGCTGGGGGGACTTTTACAAGGGCAGGGAGTGGTAGGAGAAGGGGTAACGAGTTTAAACTCCAAGAGAGAGATGGAGATGGGACATCAGGAAGGAATTCTTCCCGCAGAGGGTGGGGAGGCCCTGGGACAGGTTGCCCAGAGAAGCTGTGGATGCCCCATCCCTGGAAGTGTCCAAGGCCAGGCTGGATGAGGCTTGGAGCAACCTGGGCTATGGAAGGTGTCCCTGCCCATGGCAGGGGGTGGGACTGGGTGGGCTTTGAGGTCCCTTCCAACCCAAACTGTTCCATGTTTCTGTGATTCCATTTCTTGCTTGAAGCAGCACTGTTTGCCAGCACCTTTTGAAAGGCTGCTTCTGCACCTTCTCGGTACTCAGATAGGTGATGAACAAGGAGGAGAGGTGTGGGAATGGCTCCCATGCTGGAATGGCTCCAGCTCTGAATGTCAGCCATCCGGGGTCGTCGGGCTCCTTGTTTAACGGTGACCAAAGTGCGGTTCTGAGCACAGGACAGTCCCTGGGCCATGGTCTCGTGTGCTGGGACGTGGGCATGGCCAGGCTCGTGCTGGGGTTTGTACTTTCCACACAACAGACTAAATGTTTCCAGGGAAAGAAGTGGCACTTTTGTGCTGCTTGATGTTTCCCAAGAAAATTTCTGAGTTTTTTCCAAGCTGATAACAGATCTCATGTGGGCAAATGTGGGTAGCTCTCGTTCATCTGGTCTGTTCACTTGATATAATGATGGCAATTAGGGCAGATAGTGTATTTGAGCAAGATAATTTCTGCTGTGTGGATCTCTGCTAGGCGTTGCTTCAGAGCTGGAGCTAAATAAATAAGACTCAGAATCCCACTCCAGCATTTTGAGATTTATTTCTGTGCAAAGCAAGTGGTCCCCACTCCCATTTCCCTTCTCTTCGTCAGCAATTGCTGTGACCTCAGCTTGTCTTTATTCCCAATATCTGTCTCTGGGGAGAGAAGCCAGTAAGGATGTTCGAGGGAGAAAGAAGCTATTTGAGGATTATACCGCTCCCTGCAACATAAAGGAGGAACTTCTGTGCAAATTATTCCTGGAGAAGTGCATACGCAGTAGCTGCAGTTAATTAACAGCGTGTCCGTGTTGTGCCGAGGGTTAAAACCTAAATTCTGAAATTACAGGCAAGAGCAATGCTCTGTGTCCAAAAAATACTTGAAACAAGTCTTGGAAATTCCCTGTTTGATGTTCCGGTAAAACAAGTAGTAAAGATTACTGAAGGCAGAGAGAAAATGCTGTCTCATAAACAAGGTTTCGGTAAAAGGAAATCTTTTATTTAAAAAATAAAATGACACAAATAGATTATGGGAAACATTCATCCCAAAACAGTCTGGAAATCCCAAGAGGAAACAGTAGCTGTTCCCTGACAAAGTGAAGCGTTGCCTGCCTGCGCAGGAAACATCTCTGAGCCGTGTCAAATACTGCTTCTGCTCCCCAAAATCGGAATTACCGCTCTCCACAGGGACTAGCAGCGGCCTGGACCTGAACAGCAGCTAAAAACCAGCAGGTTGAAGCTGTGCCCTCTCTGCAGGAGCCCAAGCCCTCTGACCACCAGGAGTTTTATTTTTAAGGGTAGTTAACGTGCGTAGCTGCTTCCGGTTTTTTAAGAGCAGCCCAAGCTTAAATGTTATCTTTTCCTGTTGGGGGAGGGCAATTTAATAGTCTTCGAAATCGCTGAATAGTCCGTTTAGTTGCTTTGGGAGTGTGAGTGTTTTATAGGAAATACGTAGGTCTGCATATCTGGGGTGGTGCAGGTGGAGATATGGAATTAGATTGTCTAATTGCAGGAGATGGCATCTTCTTCCAAAGCGCCATTGATGTTGTTGGACGTTCATGTGTCGTCACTGGTTTTCCAGGCTAAATTTTCCCATCCCAAGTCAGCCGTTTGTGGTAACCTTGTTTCCTTATTGTTGAAGCTCGATTTCCTGTGGATTTACGTGTTTAAATAGGTTGATCTGAGATCTAAGCTGATTTTTCCACTTTGGGCTTACTAATGGACTATCCCGCTTCCATCATCAAGTTGCTTCTGTTCTGAAAATTGAATGAAAACTGCATTAAAGACTGAATTCCCGTTCAGGCAGGCCAAAATCAAAGCTGTTGGAGGAGGAACGTCGGCCATGGGAGAAGTCACCCCGGGATGTGACGGCGCAGCGCCCGTAGGAAGTAACCTGGGTGGGTTATGGCACGGTGGTTGAACGTTAGGAGAGCTGTCCCGCATCCCTGAGCGGCAGAGCTGGCTGCTCCGTGCGACCCGAGGCACGGAGGTGTCAGGGCAGCAGCCGGAAAATCCGTGTTTGCATTTCCAAGTGCACGGCGGCCCGAATGCCAAAGCGCTGGATTTGTTTTTGTAAACTAGATGTGGTCGGCGTAGGGTGACCTGTTTAAGACTTTTCCTGGTCTAGACAACTTTAATTAAATGTTTATGCTCTGCTGGCTGCTGAAAGAAGAGTAGCTGGACTTGAGAAGGCTATTAATGTTAGGAGAGCCTCATCTGTTTGTCATGCTAGTGCAGGAAAACACTTAACTGCTCCAGTAACAAGGCAGAACTGCTTGTTCTTTCCCAGATGGGAAATAAGCCACCCCCCTAAATCCAAGGGAGTTCAGAGCCTGATGCTGCGGGGAGCGGAGGGGAAAGTGGCTTGTGTTACACCTTCAGTACTTGCCAAAAATCAGAGGTTATGGGTAGTGGTGTGAGCTTAATGCCAGCCCTTTAAGCTTTTATTAGGAAGAAGGTGCCTTACAGCACGGGTGCCCTTCCGAACGGTGGCTCCCGTGTTTGTGTGGCTCCGGGGTGACCGGCTCCGGCGTGGGTTGGGTTTAAGCGAAGAGCAGCTCATCTGTCAAAGTAGTTAGGCCAGCTGGATGGATGTCCCAACGTGTATTTACAGACTTTTTACTGCTTGGGTCACTGAGAAATTCCCCACGCGCTGAGTGAGGTTTGGTTGAGTCATTTTTATGAATTCTTCAGAATAACTGAAGATTCCTTGTCCCTGAAAAAAAAAAAAATGCCTGTAGTTCTTCCTGTGATTCATTAAACCATGGGTGGCTCATTATCCAGGGCCACCCTCCCATTTCCAGGGCTGATCTTTTCCTTCCTCCTCTTCCTTTTTTTTATGTAAAGCAAGAACAATATCCTAAGCCCTGCCCAAAGGTGTCTGCCGATCCTGGGGGGTACTGCTGATAGAGGAGGGGGATTTGTGAGAGTAAGCTCCGTATTTGTTTACTGCAAGGGCTAAAATACTGTGCCAAACCAGTACCGTAGGACCAGTGTATATAATGGGGGTTGACCAGAAAATCTCCTGGGCGATTTGAGCAGAGCAGAGCTGTATTGTTTCTCTCTGTCCCCTGACCTGTAAAGCTCAGACACAGCAGTTTGCTTTCCTGTTCCAGCGTATCGGTACCGGCTGCCGTGCGGGGCGGTGTCCGGGGCATCGCTGTCGCTCTGGTACGCTGAGGGACCTGTTTGCACTTTCAGTGCAGTTACTGGGACACCAGAAAACAGCCATTCTGATAAATACAGCCTTCTAAGTTGTCTCCTCATTTTAGTCGGGCTCAGTCTTTCCTATCTCCAGGATGTCCTCGAGCAGGACCGTCAGAGAGGGGGAGCGGTTTGCCGGGGGTAGCTGGCTGTCCCTGTTAGCTGGGCGGGCTGCTGAAGAGGCGCGCGGCGAGGCTGGCACCGTTCTGCTCAGCATTCAGGGCACAAAGCTTGTTTTCCCCCTGCGCCAGCTGAATGCCATTTCACAGCATCCTCAGAGCTTGGGCAAAGAGCCCTTCACCAGCTCTGGAGACCAGCTCACGTTGTGTTTACGCTCACGAGGCTGCCCGGATGCGAGCGATGTGCGCAGAGAAAGCCAAATCACATCGGGTAACTTGGGCACGGCGTTTGCTTGGACCAGTCTCTCGAGACAGAACCGTGTCAGGCGTGTTCTCTGTCAAGAAAAGTGCCGTGAGTATCACCTTCCCTCTGTAGGTCCCACGGTGCTTTGGTAGTTTAAGGTGTGCTTTAAATGACACTCCGTGGAAGGCGATAGCACGCTTTGGTTGAAGGTTCTCGGGCTCGTTTTGGAGAAAGGTGCCGTAGGTAACTGGTGCGGAGGAAACCCACGTCTTTCCCTGTGGCCTCGCTGTGATGTGCCTGTGCAGAACAGTGCCCGACCATTGGGATGCTCTGGAGAGTAAAGGATGAGTTATCTCGCAAGGACTGGTTGCCATGACTGCAATGAATCAAGAAGAACCAAATTTAAGCCTCTGATTCGGAAGGTGTTATTTATTGCGTCAGCTCTGCTGTGCACGGGATTGTGCTGTCAGTGGGACGACGGGATAACCACCGTCACATGCTTTCCACAAGTGCACAGTGTTCAGCCTACAACCATTCCTCTGAAATCAAGGATTGCGTTTCTTGGAGCCAAGATTAGGTCAGCTCTGAATCTAGCTCTGTTTTCCCCCTCCCATCTCTTGGTGCATGGATGTCTGTGTTCAGATGGTTTCTTATCATGGTGGTAAACATGTAGATAATACTTTACTACCTGTGTTTTGTGAATTTTTGGGTGGTTCTTTAGGACTTCACGGCAGTCGTTCAGTAGGATAAGGCTGTTGGTATCTCGTGTTGGTATCCTGTTGGCATCTCGTACACGAGTTTCCTTAATTCTCACGTGTCACCAAAAGAACCCTAATTGTTCCTATCTTGCTCTTGGGAAACTGAACTTTGTTGAGGCTGGATGGGAATGTTAAGGATTCTATTAACAATTTATAGGCTGTTGGTGAGAATAAAACCCTTTCATTGCTCAACGTGAAATTCTTGGAGGGTGACGTAGCCAAGACAGCCACACGACTGCTCTTCCGCTGGGACAACAGTAAATGATTAAATCTTGTTGGGTAAGAGCTGATCCTTACCTTCTCCCCTTTCGCAGGGTTGTGGAATGCCAGGCACGGGCATAGCAGGTAGCTGTGACGTGAGGATGTCAGACTGAATACATTGTGGAGATGCTGTGTGGCAAGCAGGGCTTCCCTTTGTTCTAGTTCGCTCGGGGCCAGTTGGTTAGAAGACATTGTTCAGCTGGGGGGGACAGCGAGAAGTGAATCGAGCACGTGCCTCGTATAACCTCCCACACGCTCTCAGAGTTTGTGTTTGTTGACGTGCCCGCTGCGGGGATGCCAGTGGGTCTGCGGGTTTGTCAGGACACAAATACCTTGGCGAGCGGGCGGCTCTGGGGCCGGGCGGGCGGCTCTGGGGCCGAGGGGAAGGCTCTG
>NW_010252656.1:0-423 GCF_000690775.1 Eurypyga helias
GAAGGCATGCAGAGGCAAAGCTCTCTGGAGGGAGAGAAAAATTTCCCACATCACCTTAGGCCTTAAATTTGTTTCTGATACGCATGTGTAAGCGCAGACCTATTCTTGTGAAAAACACCATGCAGAGCCACAGCTTGAAGTGACCAGGGTCTGGAGCTAAATGCTAGAGGGTTCCTTATTCAAACAGGGTTAGTTGAGCATGGCTTAAGGAAAATGGAGCGTATTTTTTGTAACAAACCAAGTACTGTTAAATACCGGATAGCTGGCAAGCTCGTCCAGTTCTGTTTTTTATCGTATATGTGGAAGGTCGTGTGATGTGGTTAATTGCTGCTTCAGTAAACAGAAGTTCAGCTGCAAAATAGTATTTAATTTTTTGTCAGCTCTGGATAGATGATTTAATAGAATCACACAATCACAGAATGG
>NW_010252657.1:0-3773 GCF_000690775.1 Eurypyga helias
GCTGAAACAGCACATTCGGAGCACACCCCTGTGTGTCTTCTACACCCACACACAGCCCTCCCCAGTGGTAAGGTAAGAGTAAACATTAAAAAAACCCAGTCCCTTTCATGCCTGACACAAGTTTGGATACTTAAGACCAGATTCCAGCCTGTTTTCTGGAAGAGTGGGAAGCAGTATCACCCAACAGGGCAGCACACAGAGCACTTAACTCCAACACAGGAAAGTTTTCCAAGGAGTGACAGCAAACACAGCAGTCATCAAGCAAAGCAACAACCTTCCCAGCAGTTTTTTTTCAGTGCGAAACAAACAGCTCACTAGGTCCTCTCCGCAGAGGTCTACCTCCAAGACAGCCAGCTTTATTCTGGCTACCAGATGCAGCCCTAGAACCGAAGCTGCAGACTCAGATAAACAGGCTTGCCCTTTATTCGTCCTTAAGCATTTTTAGCACCTTTTCTAGCTGCAAAACACATCACAGAGAAGTTTAGATTAAGCCTGCGTGCCCAGAAAATGTCGTTAATTAATCTTTCACTTGTCTGATTGAAAACAAAAGCAAACCCTCCATTCACCAAAAGCCATGTTCTATCAGCAGTCTCCTCTTTTGCCAACAAGGCCTTCTACTCTTCCTTAAAAACAGGTGCTGTTAGAAGACAAGGCCGGCTTTACCACAGGCACATCCTGCCCTTCCGTTTACCATCATCTGCTTCCCATTCAGGTAAGTGCCGAGAACCAGGCTCCTGGCACAGGCTGGTGATTTTGCACAGTACAAAGAGCATTCAGGTGAAAGCAGTAGGATGAGACCCTCAGCTTCCCACAGCACAGATGCAGAAATTATTACTTTGTCAAAACAAGCAGAATTTTTTTTAAAACTCTTTTTTCTTACTGTTGTTTGGCTTTTCCAAACAATATTTTCAGATGTGCAGAGGGCAGAAACTATTGATTTTGTGCAAAAATAAACCAAGTGATCTCCAGCACTAAAATAATGTTGACATTGGTGAGAAAATTGACAGTAAAACCTGTTTGCTCATCAGGATTTGAAATATTTTAAAATAACCTGCCTCAGTTCTGATCCAGCTTCTGATTCAGACATGCCAGATGCTGCTATCAATAAATACAGCTGATATTGCCTAAGGGGGGGGGAGGGGGGGGATGTCAGAGAAAAGACAGCTTCTAAACCAGACCTATTATACTAGCAGCATTTCCCAGAGGAAACTTCATTATTATTTTTCCTTACACACAAAACTATTTAAAGCACAGAATATAGTAAAAAGATACTCAGCATAAATAACTTCGACAAAAAAAGGCCTATCATAGGAGATGCGTATTTTCCGATGCAGTTGAAAGGAGGAAAATATAAGGTCCAGGACCATTTCAAATAATGCAACCATTCCCAAAATAATATTGCTCTTCTGAGGTTGGACTGTGTAAATAAAAACACAAGCTTCTCTTCTTTTTCTACTGTGAATTATAAATAAAGTTTTCAATCCTTAGCTAGGCCACTATAAAACTGTCACTGGAGAAAACCACAGCGCCCAATCACAGACTGCTCTTCTCCAGTTCTGGTGTTAGCTGGGCAGAGGAGCCAATTTACTTTCTTTCTGCTGCATTTGGAAAAGACTGACTTCCCTGACTACAAAGGGCCCAGACGGCATGCCTGGCAAGGAAACCTGCGGTAGGAGTTTAAAATCAAGGCACTGTGAATATTCCATGTTAACAGACACAGGAAAAGACAAGGTTACTCCACAGCACCGTTGATTTCCAGAACCCATGGTAAACGCCCAGAGCAAGAAGCTTCAAAGGCATGTTGCCTACTGACTTTAGGAACAAACTGAAGTCCTGCCTCCAAAATACTAGTTCTCTAGTCAACCAGTTGTAGCGATGAGTCTCCCTCCCTTTCTTTCCACACTGTAAATAACTGGACAGATGATGCCTGCATCCCTTCAACTCTTCTTCTCTTGTGCACAAGGAAATTAGCATAATTTATTCCTCTTTTTTTTTTTTACATAGAACAAAGAACAAAACCAGCAACATCCCACAGAGACTGTCTTGCTAACAAAGAAACAGAAGACAAGTCTATTGAAAATGTCAATCAAAAAATTCAATCATGCTCAATTCCTTGTAAGAGCCTGACTTAACATACCCATGAGTAACAATGGCTGAACATTTTGTATTAAAGTTGCTTAACACACATTTAACAGTAAATAGTATTTATACCACAACAGATGCTTACATACTACTAAAAGCACATTTCAAAGGAAGCATGACTGAAAAGAAGTATGCAGAAATACACCGACTGCATAATATTTTATCAAATTTACTCATCCAGCATACGATTGCTGTGGATGTTGTTTTTTATGCAGCTTAGGTTCCCTAAAAAAAACATGACATGAAATCCCAACCAGTAATGTTCTCACTCTGTCAGTAATTTTACAGCTAGTTCCAAGTTCTCAACACAGCATTGCCCTGGAAGGATTCAGCTTAGTGTCCTGGTTTTGGCTAGGATAGAGTTGATGTTCTTCCTAGTAGCTGGTAGAGGGCTGTGGTTTGGATTTAGCATGAGAATAATGTGGTAACATTGATGTTTAGGTTGTTGTTAAGTGGGGCTTATACTAAGTCAAGGACTTTTCAGCTTCCCATGCCAGCGAGGAGGGTCACAGGAAACTGGGAGGGTCCACAGCCAGGACAGCTGACCCAGACTAGCCAAAGGGACATTCCATGCCATATGACATCATGCTCAACATATACACTAAGGGGAATTGGCCGAGGGGCAGTGACCGTGGCTCAGGGACAGGCTAGGCATTGGTCGGTGGGTGGCGAGTACCTGCATCCCTTGTTTTTTCCTGGGTTTTCTGTATCACTCTCTTTTTGGTTTCATTTTCATTGTATTTTATTATTATTATTTCCTTCATTCAAGTGTCTTTATCTCAACACATGAGCTTTTTTACTTTTGCTCTTCAGATTCTCCCCCCTATCCCACCTTGGGGCAGGGGAGGGGGGCAGCAGCTGTGTGGTTCATGGATACCGACTGGGTATCCAGCACTTAGCTACCATGTCTTTTTTTTTTTTTTTTACCCCCCACCAGAGTCCAGCTCCAAAGGAACACTTCTCATCTTAGTTCAGCTGCTTGTTTTTTCCACAAGTCCTAATTTATACTGTTAATGAAAGACAGTATCTTTTGTAAAAGGATCATGGAGCACTGATGTGGTCCTATGGCCGGTGTGGTCCATCAATATGGCCAATGAGGTCTACGCTGATAGTCTACTGCCCTGAATCTTGCTTCCTTTGAAAGGTCCTATCTAGGACCACAGTCTTATGGATAGCAAGTCCATAAAAATCAATAGGATGATTCACAGCAAAAAGTTCTGATGCAAATGTAGCGATCCTGAATCTGTCCTGCTGCCCACACAGCCCGGCCCTCAGGACTGTGCAGTGCTGCACAAACCCCTTGGCTGCAGGATCTGCTTCACCAGCTCACTGCAACAACTCTGCACCTGTGATTACGCCACCCACCTGCCCTTGCCTTTTTCTCAGGAGAACTTCATTTCTGCTTGACTGCAGACACGACAAATGGAGCTGTTTCCTTGGAAGAAATTCCGTAATAGCTTGCATGACAACAAGGGGAGAACCTCTGCTGTGGATGAGGACTGCAAGGTGTGCTGCGTGTGGCTTGGAGCCCTGTTCAACACTATACACTGATCAGGACTCCCAGCATCTCCAGGGGCATAAGATTATCTGTGCTATACTCTTCTTATAGTGTTAGCTCTAATAAATAGCTT
>NW_010252658.1:0-448 GCF_000690775.1 Eurypyga helias
CCCGTAGGGTTCTGCGATCTGAGTCAGGTTTGGTGGGATGGGGGGGTCTCCTCTTCCCTTTCTTTTCCTTTTCTTCCTTCTATCAGAGCCTGCCGAGGGTGGTAGTCCTGCCTAGGGTAGGGATATCCGCAGTGGGGCTGTGGCATTGTTTTGGTTGGGATAGAGAAGGGGCTCAGCTGAGGGGTCCTGCTGCCTGGCCTGTGCCCATTACAGGTGAGTCTTTGGTTATTGCCGGCGTATTCGGCTGTGGGGGCTTCGGGGAGGGGGGTGGCAGAAGGGGGGTGAAATGCGACGGGGACGCCTCGTTACCCTCGGTGCCAGTGTAACTCCTTCCCACCCCGAAAACGTGTTTAAATTCTGGTTTGAGTTGCCTTGAATTCGTGCGTCCTTTTGTGGGGTTTGGTTAAAAAATGGCAGGCTGTCGCTGTATATTGTGAATATGGCGGGG
>NW_010252658.1:487-27028 GCF_000690775.1 Eurypyga helias
TTTTTTGGCAGTTATGCCAGATTTATGGATTATGCTTGGAAAAAGAGCCAGAAGGGGCTGTTAGGTGACAACATACGCTTCCTGAGAGTGGTGGTTTTAGGAACGGGTCTGTGTGTTAGTGGGACTGCGTATTG
Organism: Eurypyga helias; assembly: GCF_000690775.1. Classification (NCBI taxonomy): domain Eukaryota; kingdom Metazoa; phylum Chordata; class Aves; order Eurypygiformes; family Eurypygidae; genus Eurypyga; species Eurypyga helias. Next base: position 622 of record NW_010252658.1, read on the forward strand.
AGTTTTATGAAGCTTGAGGAAACCTATTCTCTTTCTCCATCCTGTATATTTTTGCTTTGTGGTGCTAAAATGGCTCGTTATAGGCCTAATCTCTCTGCCTTCCACACCCCCGCCTCCTTTCCTCCCTCCCTGCCAGTATCTCGGTGGTGTAACCTGGACAAACGGGCAGCAGTCCGCCGGAGTTTCTGTGCCAATTTAAAAGGGGCTCATTCTCTCCACCCCCTCTCCTGAGGGTGTAAGTAGTTACGCTGGTGCATCCCTTTCCTGCGTGAGTTGCTGCAGCCAGCGTTCGTGTTCCTTGGCTGGCACGGTGCAACCTCTTAAAGAAATAAATGTCGGTGGGGTAGACCCTTACTGCTGCAGACGTAGGGGAGGAGAAACAAACCGTTCACGGTGTGGTACTAAATAGGGTAGAGAAACATAATATAGCCTGATGATAAAGGTCCTGTATTCCCCCCTGCTCGGCCATTAGGGAGTGTGTGGTGGCTGAAAGCCCCGAGGTCCCTGAAACGGTACATACTACGTATGTTAAAAGCAGAAGTTTAGTGCCGCGTCTAGATTTAGGAATGTTTTAGTTTATTTACAATACCTTAAAGGAATAATAACGAAACGCTTTTGTTATTCAGGGCTCGGATCAGGGAAAAGAGAGAGAGATCCATGGCTGTACTTAGAGTGCATGATTAATTGGTTATAATCACTGTACTTTTAAAGTTACTCCTCAAAAAATGTGGAGCAAATTTTTTAATTTCCCTCTTTTGTCCTTTAGAGATTCTAAAAATGGCGGCCTCAGGCTGATGTTGTGGTAATCTAATCAGCTCGGGTCCTCCACACCCCATGCAGTGCGTTTGTCTGCAGCATATTAGGGTCTTATTATGTGTAAATGGAAAGACAGTTCCCTTCGAATAACGTACAAAACATCTCTTGGCTTTACGGCGATTTAAAAATGCTGTGTTCCAGCTGATTAATTTTATTGGTTATGTGTGTGAAAGGCAAGTGAACGAGACCACTCTCGTCGGGGAAAAGGGGGGGTGGAAGGAGGCAACAGACTCGAGCAGCTTCTTTGAGGGGTGTGTATAGGGTGCTGTAAGGTAGGATGTATGTCGGTTTAATCACCTGGAAAAGCTGCGTTCGTGGTGGATACTGTACTTTTTGTCCATCCTATTAACAACATAAAAGCAGTAGTATTTACCGAAAGAAATAGTGGATTAAGATCACTAAAACAGTCAGCTAAATTCTTTGTGGAATCACTTGTGAACGTCATATTCACCCTCCAGGAAATACCTTTGCTGGACACTGGGGTAGTAATTCCATGTATTCATAGTTTGAGAATACTAAAAGAACTTAATACTTACGGAAATAATGCATGGGAGATTATAACCTGTTACTTTATTAAGACATGGAATTCATCCTGCCACCATGTAATCCTGGTATTCTATTTTTCCCCTTGAATTTATTTTGTATATTGCTGTATAAATTGCGTATGTGGTAATACACGTACAAATACTGAGGGAAAGTGCAGTTCCTAACCTCTAATTTTTTTCCTAAATGAAATATGAACCTTTTAGTATCACCACTATAAATATGTTTGGGTGGGGGGAAGGGAGGTCACAAGGATTTATTATTTGGTAGTTGGTGTAGTGTACTCTGATACAAACTATAGAGGTTGCAAACTCTTTTTTTCAGTCAGCAACGACAAAAAAAGAATTAATTTGTCACTTTTTTTTTTTGTATGCCTCTTTAATCTTGGCCTTGGTTTAATGAGGTATGAATTCTCACTCTAGTATAGCTTTGGAACCTTCTGGATTTAAACAATTAAAAGTGAGGCATTGAAATGGCAAAACTGTCTTCAGTCGCTGAAGAATTTTAATTTGGATACTGTTTAGAAGCGCTGCTGTGTGGTTTGAAGTGTACCTGAAGCTGAACAATAAGATAGTAAGACTTCAGTGTGTTGTTAATGCATGCCTTTCATGTGTTTTGAAGCCAAAGGCCGAGTGATTTCAACCACTGAGTGATGTGTAGTCCAGCAATGCGTGCTCCCATTTATATAGATCTGATTTTTTTTTTTAAATAAACCATGTCTTTCTCTGTTTATTGAAAAGTACATTAATAAGATTTTAAGGAGTGTAAGTATGGGCCTTTTTGGAAACCTTTTGCCTTTTTCTTTCCATTCCCTAGGTTTAAAGCTTATGTTGTCGTGAAGAATTTTTTTAACGTTACGACTCGGAGGGCTACCCAGCTCTGCAGTCTAACATCATGGCCTCAGTCATGTTCTCAAACGGATTCCTCATTCAAGAATAAAAGAAAGTAATTTTGTCCACTTTACAAAAAGTGTTCTTGGGGGTGGGGGGAAATAAAATACACCCGAAGATTGAAATATTCCGACTCAAATTTACATCTTAGAGATTACACATTTTATGCACTACCAACCTCTGGGAATTTTGTTATCTTCCACAGTTTTCCTGTGTGAGTTTTAAGTGAGTCAGTTTGCCTTTGTGACTCAATTTCTCCATTTGTAAAAACAGATCTGTGTTAAGGAGACAGTAGTACAGAGGAAACAACCTTTAACTCCATTGATGTGTTACAGTATAGTCATAAAAAGTGAAATACACCCCCCCCCCCCCCCCCGTAAAAAACTTTTTGAAGGAAGAAAGGTTTGAAATCTAAATTTCTTTTTTCTAAGAGATACTCTGATTTACAAACACTGTCTTACAAATGCAGTAATACGGAATGTAGTTCTAAAACGGTTTATGTATCTTCAAGCTTTTCATATCTGAAGGAAAAATCTGCTTAACTGTCACTTAGACTTTTGGGTGAGCTTTTTCACTATCTGGGAAATTTCAGAGGGGAAATAGTATGGGCTTTTTAGACTGTATCTTGGGTAAGTTTCTCTTAAATTCACATTTCTTAGGTTACTTTTAGGGGTTGCATTACCTCATATGTTTGGTACAGTTTCAACACACAAAACTGTTAACGTTCTGTTGGAAAGCAACAGAAATACATGAATTGGTGCCACGCTGAAGGATGTAGTGTCTCTCTACTCCTCATCTGTTTGATTTAAGAACAGTCTTAATTTTATGTGCATGCTAATACTAGTTTTAGTGAGGACTATCTGTGGGACTGAATGAAGGAGTGGTGTAAATACTTGTAGAATCATGGCATTGTTCTAAATAGATGAATGTAAGTGAAGGTTTAATGAAAATATTTTGCTGTTTTCATTTAACATTCTGACAAAATTGAATAGTGGGGGTGTATAGGTTGATGAAGATCTGAAATAAAACCCAATTCAGACTACTGGAGAGATCCTGGGGAAGTCTGTCGATGTTATTGGCCTTATAAGTTCCATACAAATGAACATTTATGAATCTCTCAAAAGCAAATTCTGTTGGATGGTGTTTTTGGAACAGATACAATGTTTAAATGTTTCCGCTGTGCAAATAGTAGTTCTGATTTATTGCTAAGAATGAAATTTAAGGCATCTCGGGGTGGGGGTGGGGGGAGTTTCAGCATATTTATAATTATATATGGGGATTAAGAAAAAACCACTTTTGTTCCAAATTTGTGATTATTTAAAATATTAATTGCAGTGGGTTTTTCAGTGGTGCAAGATGAATATTTCTAAGTACATCAGTGTTCACGTTTTATTCCTAACCTAAGGATCGTACCCACAAAAAGTTAGCCTATTCTCTCCAAGGATCCAAAATTTTGCTTGTGACCTTCATACTACAAAGAATCCTGCTGTGGTTGTGTTCAAAGACAGAAACTGTTGTCACTTTTAAGACATAACAAAAAAGTTATTAAAAAGAAACCTTGTCAAGGTTCTATATACTTGCTAGGTAATATCGAGATTATAGTAAGATATGTAAAAAGAAATTAAAAAATTAATGTGGTGTTAATGAAACAAGCAAAATTTTAAGTTCTGTTGTTGGTGGTTGGTTAATTGTAATAGTTAAGGTTATCTGTAAATCTTTGAAGACTCTTCTTGTACAGAGTATATTTTTAACACTTTTTTTTTAATTTAAATATTTGGGAAGAACTGTGATAAATCCACTCAAGTTTTGTGTTTCAAAAGTACAAGTGAAGATTAGATTGCATTCTGTGCAAGTAAAAATGTGTTTTTTGCATATTTTCTTGAAAGAGCGTGATCTATCTCTTCATGTGATAGTTCATACACTGCATAGAGGGAGATAGTGTCATAAAAGTTTGCTGGTCCATTGCAAGTCTCACTTGTTTTTCTAAGTATGGGAATGCCAAAAGAGTTTTTATCCTAATTTTAGAATTGAGTTTTAAGTTAACATTTTCAATAGGTGTAGATACTAAAATGTCATAATGAAGCTCAGGTTTAGAGAAGCTTATTTAAAAATTTCATTTTATTCTCTTTTATAGTTGTGTTTGGTGTATTGTTTTATGCCATCGTAGTCGAGGTAATCATTCATTTTTATATCTTTATCTCACAAATAAATTACCATCAAGTTCAAAGACAAGCTGATAAGACTAGATTTTAATGGTATTATTGTACTTTAAATTACAACTTAAGGAGAACCTGTAATCTGTTGGCCATTGTTGGTTATTTCATCAATCATAGAGGATATTAATTTCATCACTTTCTATTTACAAAGTGAGAATTTAAAGCATATACAGGATGATAAGTTTGGATCTTTTTACTCTCAGGAGCTCTGAATGTTTAAATTGGTTCAGTGTTTACTACTCTCAACTCTTCTAATTTGACTGCATCTGAAGATACTTTTTTCTGTAACAGTGAGTGATGCTCTTAGTTTACCTTGAGTAGACAAAAGAAGCTAACGCCTAATTAGTATGGTTATAATGGGTCTGTGTTTAAAACCATATCACAAGATATTCCTAGTCTAGACAGTTAATCCTGTCTTAACTGTTGGCTTAAAGAAATTTTTCCAATGAGAAATGTTTTTAGTAGGTTCTACCTTTTGGGGAAGGTATGTCAAGATGACACCTCTCACTTGGTTTCCAAACCCATCATTCTAGAACGGAAAGAAACGTGAATACTTTCAGATATAACTGATAAAAAATACAGTAGTTATTTTACTGGTTATAAGGGTAAGATTCCTCCCTCCGATGCTTTACCAAGTAATACAACTATTTACTCTTTTTTTGCTTAGGGTAGAAACACTTGATTGGAATCTTATTCTTTAGTGTCATTATGCAGGCTTCTTATGAATTACTATAAGTTTTTTTTATAATGTTAGTTCTCTACTCTCTCTCACGTCCCAATCACATCTTCTGTCCTGGAAGAAATAAAAGACAAATTTCCCCTTCTCTGTGGCAGTAGTATTGAATGTTCAAAGCTGTCTTTTGTGCTTCCATTGCTGGGCAGAATTTCTTTGTTGTGTTTAATCTAAGATGATGTATTTTGTGTCTTTGTTACTATAGTTAAAAATACATACTCATGCATACTCTCTGAAAACACAAAGGTATAAAGTTACAAATGCATGGAATCTAATTTACTAGCACAAGTCAGTCAGTGTAGTTCTACAGGATAATTGCAATTGAAAATTAAATATTTTTTTGTTTTGTTTTCTTGAAGGTAGGAAAGATCTTTTGATCTCAAACTTGTGTATTTTATTGACTGTCCTTGAACATGACATAGTTCTCTCGGTCTGTTCCCTCGCCCTCTCTTGCCCTCTTCCTCCCAAAATCTTAAAGAGGGTTGAAAAATTGCCAAGTTGTTACCAAGAAATATAATCCAGATTGAACTGTTAAAATTACATAAAAGTGTTCTTCTGACTTCTGGAAAGAATTAATACTTGTCTGAAAGAGCACAACTTTCTGATTTGCTTGTATTTAGATTCCTAGGCATCAGTGTAGCAACTAGTCGAATGTCTACAAAAGCACTGTTGTGCTATTCATGTAAGTCAAATGCCACTGGTAAGACAGGGGAACTAGTTTTTTTGGAATCTACTTCAGTGAAAACATGTCAGAATAGAATTTTGTGTAGCAGAAATGTCAGACTTCAAATAAGTCAAAAGAATTTACTGCTTGTATAGTAGGCATCTAATAATTGCAGTAGACTCCTGAGCCTCCTGCACACCCCACACCCTCCCTTACGGTTGCAGACATGACTTAAAGTATTCTTACAGAATGTGGACTGTATGTACTCGCAGAAAAACTTTTTATATTTTGAAATCTTTGTCAAGAATAAGAAGGTAATGGGTATAAATGTTTTCTTGGAGAATAACTGGTAAGTCATGCAGGCATTTCATGCAAGTTTAATCAATGGTTATTTCCCACTTTGTGGTAGATGAAGGAAAGTGTTTGTAGTAAAACAGCTGATAGAAAGAATGACTTAAAGCCAAGATTTTTTTTTTTACTGCGAAACTACTTTTTTCTTAACCTTTGAATTTCTGTTTAAAGCAATTTTACATCTCAGAGTGATATAGTGTGACACACTGATGTTAGGTAGCTGGTGTATACTTCTGCAAGTAATAAGCAATATTGCTATCATATGCTGTACTTGCCTTGTGTTTTACAATTTGTTGACTCTCCAGCTCAAGTAGTTGCCAATTTTTGAATGGACAGTTCTTTTTGTTCTTGGCTTATTTTAAAAAAGGTATGGCAAATGTTTAGTAAATTTAGACATCAAGTGATTGGCAGTTAATTTTCAATTTTGGGGGTTGGTTTCTGTAAATAGAAAGACTAAAATCTGTAAGCATGGTATTTTTCTGTATACCTTTGCTTATTGCTTCTTGGCTATATTTCTGTTCAATAAACTAATTCTTGTTCTTTCTGTAACTGCATATACCCTTATTTCCCTTCTACCACTCATTCTTTTTCTCTTCCTAGTCCCGTATTTTGTCTAACTTCCTCTGAGAGAAGAAAAGGAGGAGTGAAGAGAGAGAAGAGGTAAGGGGAAATCTTCTGTGTTTTAATGGACTGGCATAAATGTTTGAGGAAGAGAGATTGCTTTCCATCACTTATTCAGGAATACACAAGAGCAGCACTTTTGGCCCAGATAGTAAAGGGAAGGTAGCCTACAGCCAGTGGAAACTAGCTCTTCTGTATGGCAGAAACTTTACTAATTAACAGTCTGATTCTAGGTTTATATCTAAAAGGGCAGCTTTCTTTCCACTGACTGGAGTTGCTGTAATGCATGTGATGACCCATATACTGAAGAATTGATAGTTGCATGATGGAAACTCAAGTTTTTTATGCATGAACCTTGAATACCATGGAGGAGGCAGATTTTCTTTCTTCATTTCAGATCCCAAACTCAAGACCAATTATGAAATGTAGTTGTCATTCCAGACATGAATGAGGTCTTTGTTGAATGTAAAGTCCTGTATGTATTGTATCAGGATGTTTATAAGTATGCTAATGAACTCTTCACCAGGCTTGTTCTTGCTCTGCATTGGCACTGGATTAGAAGCCAAGTAGGAAGAAGAGCCTTACGCAGTAGTTGTTTGGCTGGAATAGCTGTGTTTCTTAAGTAAGTTTGCCTCATGATCACTAGGTAACTAGTTACAACCAGTAACTTAAAAAAAAAAAAAAATTGATAGGAACTCTGTACCCTTGAGATCTCTGAAGCTTAATGGAAACCTAAAAGGGGATGGAAAAGGGGCAGCTATGAGCAGTGCCCAGTGAGAAGCAGGGAGAGGGAGCATAATGATTTTAGCCATTATCTGTTCTCTGTGCCGACAACTGCCCTGTGTGTAGCTCCAAAACAGCCATAGCAGTGCTTTTTTGTTTGGGGGTGTGGGTTGTGTTTTTTTTTTTGGTTTGTTGCTGACTGACAAGATGTGAGCAGGAGGTGAGGTGGACCTGACTACTGACAATGTGTAGGTCGGCGTGGATGGCATAGGAGGTGTTTGAGGGGCTTGTAAGTGAGGCCAGGACCAGTTAATACTGTGATGAGAAAGGTCTTGATATGAGAGGAATATAGAGAACCTCAGGTCAGTGGGAATGTTTGGGCACAAACTACAAATACATAGGAAACCAGATTTATTTTAGAACAAATTGTGTACCTACTATCCGTTTTTGTCTTGGCACAGATTTGAAATAGATTGCTAACTTTTCTGTTAGGTTACCATAGAGAGCAGCAAACAGTAGCAAAGGTCTGAATTTAGACCATAGGTGTTTCTAGGCCTGCATACATCATACTGCAACTGCAGAGGGGTAGTATATGGAAGTTGGATATCCCTCCTAATCTCTTAGCAAAATCTATACCATGGTGGAGTGGAGAATGTGGGGAGAAACAGAAAGAACTTCCTTGTGGGTAAGATTAGTCATTTATTTATGTATTCTGCTTCTAGGTCTGATTAAAGATGTGTTATCTCCCTAGAAACAGTTGGCAATAAATACATATTCAGATTACTTTGATATATTTTACGTGTATATATGCAGCATATATATTTTCCACGTTACCTTGTAGATGTATGAATATATATACACAAATGCACACACACAGTAATTCACTGTTTGAAGGATATCTAGGGCGTACTGTTAAAATGTAGTTTCTATCCCTAGGTTTCCAAGTAACTATTATATAGAGAGGATGTGAGTGCTCAGAGCAGTAGTAGAAAGCAGAAGTTTAGCAAAACAGGATTTTTTTTTTTCTTTTAGTGAACTCTTAATATTCTCTCTTTTCCCTGTAAACCCCCTCCCCCAATTTAAAATAAATAAATATATTTAAAAAAAAAAAAGGTGGGAGGGATTGTAGATAGGGAAGCCAAGTAGGAAAAGATCTTTTTTTTCGCGCTGTGACAGTTCAGGTCAGTAGTTTTCACACTGGCTTTGTGGACTGTGATACGCTCTACTGGTAGGTGCATTTACTTAGCAACTTCTCCGGTATGGATTGTACTGGGGAATAGGTGTATCAGCTCTTCTTAGGTCCATTCTTGTGGATTTCTTTGTGGGAAAGGTGGTTCCCATTACCACAAGTTAGAATTGTTGACCTGTAAATCTGAAGGGCAAGAATTGCTTTTGCTAAAGATTACAAAACATGTATATATACAGATGATGTAAGTGGGGGGGAGGGCGGGCAGAAGAATATGTTTAAAATTGCAAGCTCAATAAAAGACAACTTATGCACAGAAGATTTTTTTTAAGTATTTGTCTTCTAAATTCTGTTCTTCTCTTTTTCTGGTGTATGTAGTAGGCTTGATTTGGTGTCTCAAGGTACTTAACTATGTTCCTGTGTACTATATTGAGTACCAGCACTTTTATCCATCTTCCCCCTATAAAAAAGGCCTTTTTTTAAGGTGAAGAAAGGTGCCAGCATGCCTTGTAGACTATTTTTCCTGATGTGGTAAGAAAATCAAACAGAATACTACCTTTTGATTATCTCTATTACCTGAGATGACTTGCATAAACAACTAACACGAAGACCAGCCGGAGTCACCAGAGGTCTGAAAGCGGTAGTACTATCTTGGAGATCTTTGCATCTTGCCTGAAAGACCTTGTTGAGATGGGAAGCTGGTTTCAGCGTGATCCTGTGTGACTCTGGGACCAACCTGGACCCACAGTAGCATGAATTTTGTATTGGAAGCAAATGAAAGTTGGAGTTTTTAGTGCTATGTGCATGCAGATGCATTGCTTTTATATTCAGATGGACTTGAAGTTACCAGATTAGCATTTCTCTCATGCTAGTTGAACTGAAAGGTCTTAGTTGACTCAAGATTGTCGTGCAGCTAGTTGGTGTATTTTATGTCTGCATCATTTTGTCTTTGAATTTGATAATTCTTGTCTACCCTTCACCTTCTTCCTTGGTCCATGCACGAGGGGAAAATTTGTTTCAGCAATTTAATCTGTACCAGTAAGCTTCAAGTTAATTCCCTTAGATTTGTATACAGCTGTTGAAAATTAATCTTCATGTATACTCCATGTATTCTGATACTTAAATACTGCTTGAGGAAATGGTTACTAATTTTTGCCTGTAGTTAAATGGTGTGAGGCAATATGTTAGCAAAAGAGAGCCTCTTCCATACTTTTGCTCAGGGGAAATAAGCTCTGCTTAAATGTGGGGTGAACTGCTCATTTCTCCATAAGTTGGGAAACACAGGCTGTAACTTTTCAGATGTTTAGGAGTAATAATTGTTCGTGGACATTTCAGTTACTCAATTTACTAAATATGGGCAAATTATCACTTTCGCTTTTTACGTATTTCATAATATGTGTTTAAAATTACATCATTTTGCTTTTAAGGAAAGACAGTTGGCATGTATGGATAGGTTAGAAGGCTTTGATTCTTACTTTCTCTCTAGTTACATGTATTCTGTATATAGACCTTGTGAAGATGCAGAGCAGACACAGTATAGAGATGGTAGTTTGGTTAGTATATTATTCTTCCTGAAGTGACATTAGCTAAAGACTTTGAGGTAAAGTTGCATGCATCAGTATAAAATCTAAATAGTTATTTATCTTAAACCAGCACTGTTTCTTCTCATGAACTACTCAGCCTAATTATAGGATAATATAATTATAATTAGATTTTTTTTCCTTCCCTTAGACTTCTGCTCTGCATTTAGGGAGACCCTGGTAACTCTCTGCAGAGGCATTCTGTGATGAAGTCCCCAAGTCTTGAAACTTCTAAACTATGTAACTACTTTTTTTTTTAATCTTGAAATTGTTGACGGATAGTGACTGATAGAGGCAATTGCTAGAAAAATTATTAAAGAATTTCAGGTTTATATTGAAGTCAAAAACAGGAACAAATATTCTATTTTTGTAATGCCTGGTGATGTGAGAAACTTGAACTGATTCAGCGATCAGCTTACACAAAACACCACTAATTTTCATATATGGAAAATCATTATATTTGAGCTAAGAAGTAACTTACTCATAAGCTTCATTCATTATTTCCCTGATGTCCCTTTATAAATTAGAAAACAAATGTTGTATTGCACCTTACTTTGAATTCTATTCCTATTTTTTGTTAGTGGAATTCTTTTCCCTATCTTTTAAATGGTTTTTGTCTTTATGTGTCACATGACAACAGAATCTGGAAATCATTCCTTGTCTTCCCTTCCCCCATACATCAATGACATGGTCTGTGTACTGTTAAATGTACTAAAAAGAATAGTAAAAAAGATTCCAATAATTTTTTTCTCCTCTGTTTTTTATAGTGTTAGGGGTAAAAGTAGAATAAAAAAATCCCCGAAAACAAATGAAAAAAACCCAACCCCACCTGTTATAATAAGTGTATGATACTATGTTCAGATGTTAGTTTCTCTTTAGGGTTTTTTTGTCATTAAGGCAAAAAGTTGTTACTGGTGCTGTTGCCACGTATAATCTTGGATTTTTAGGAAAAGTTTTCCATCTGTGCACCCAGATGAGAGCGTTAATATTCTTATGCATCTGGCATGGGTTCTGGCAGGCTTCTTTAGTCTTATTTCCTCTTCCCTCTTAAAGTTTAAACGTATTGCAGAGGTGAGCTACCAATGTAGTGTATAACCATGTGAGTTCTACCTTTCCCTGTACAGCAAGTACTGTTTGCTTTCTTCTGACTTGAAAAATATGCTTCATTATTAATAAAAATAAGTGTAAGTCAGTTCTCTGAACGGATTTAGAGTTACTTTCTGTTTGAATGTAAGTAGTGGGAACTCAGTTTTCGTAATTGCTAAAATACAAGTAAAAGTAGTTAAATGTTTGTTTTGTTTTGGTGTTTTTTTTAATTTTTCCTACTTTCTTTGGGAAAGGGGGAGATGTAAGTTTCTTTTTGTGTCTTACCACACACGTGGAAAATGCGATGGAAGAATTTGTCTAGGCTCTTGACACTTAGAGGATGATTGATAGCTGGGATTATGAAACCTTGTTGGAGTCATCTGGGCAGTTTGGCTAGACTTCAAGTTCTTATTTTTCAAGTGTGCTTTCTGTCTAGGTGATCTGTCATCTGCTTGTTTCCTGAAACTTCTATATAGCTTTTTGATGGTCCTACAAGAAGCAAGTGGAAGGAAGGAAAAAAACCCACATGCTGATGAAGTAGACCTGGAGTTCCTTTCTGCCAATATCTGATCATAGCAAGCAGATTTTGGTTTGAATGTTTTTGTTTAGGTTCAAAATGATGTAATTTCAGGGCATTACCCATTTACCTACTGATTCAAGAGCTGAGTCCTCTATATTTATGTGGTTTGGGGTTTTTTTTTCTCCTCCATGTACCAGTGAAAAAGTTACACTTTTTTCATCTGCTGTGGCACAATTGATCTTAGAAGGACACAGCAGAAAGGAAACGTGGTCTTCATTAGACCACAGAATAATGTTGTGTAAGTGGAAAACCTCAGGGATAATGTATAACTTACTTTCTGTTGTTTAATGCTGTGGTGGGTTCACTCTGGCTGGAGGCCAGGTGACCAGCAAAGCTGCTCTATCACTCTCCTCCTTGGCTGGGTAGGGGAGAGAAAACACAAGGAAAGGCTCATAGGTCAAGATACGGACAGGGAGATCACTCGGCAGTTACCGTCATGGGCAACACAGACTTGACTTGGGGAAATAGCTTAATATATTGCCAATCAAATCAGAGTAGGATAATGAGAAATTAAACCATATCTTAAACACACCTCCCTCCCACCTCTCCTCCCTTCTTCCTGGGCTCAACTTCACTCTTGATTTTCTCTACCTCCTCCCCACCAGCAGTGCAGAGGGATGGGGTACATGGGGGTTGTGGTGAGTTCATAATGTATTGTCTCTACTGCTCCTTCTTCCTCAGGGGGAGGACTCTCCACTCTTCCCCTGCTCCAGCATGGGGTCCCTCCCACAGGAGACAGCCCTCCGCAAACTTCTCTAACGTCTTTCCCATGGACTACTTCAGTGTGGGTCCCTTCTATGGGGTGCAGTGCAGAGGGATGGGGTACATGGGGGTTGTGGTGAGTTCATAATGTATTGTCTCTACTGCTCCTTCTTCCTCAGGGGGAGGACTCTCCACTCTTCCCCTGCTCCAGCATGGGGTCCCTCCCACAGGAGACAGCCCTCCGCAAACTTCTCTAACGTCTTTCCCATGGACTACTTCAGTGTGGGTCCCTTCTATGGGGTGCAGTCCTTCAGAAGCAGCCTGCTCCAGCATAGGTACCCCATGGGGTCACAACTCCTCCCAGCAAACCTGCTCCAGCCTGGGCTGCTCTCTCCATGGGGCCACAGCTTCTTCCAGGAGCCTGATTCAGCATGGGCTGCCCACAGGGTCACAGCCTCCTTCGGGCATCCCCCTGCTCCGGTGTGGGGTCCTTCCCAGGCTGCAGGTGGGTCTCTGCTTCCCTGTGACCTTCCATGGCTGCAGGGCACAGCCGGCCTCACCATGGGCTGCACCATGGGCTGCTGGGGAATCTCTGCTCCGGGGCCTGGAGCACTTCCTCCCCCTCCTCTCCACTGACCTGGGTGTCTCCAGGGTTGTTTCTCTCACATATTCTCACTTCTCTCTATGGCTGCAGTTGTGCATTTTTTTCCCACCTTCTTAAACACATTACTCCAGAGGTGCTACCACTGTTACTGCTGGGCTCAGCCCTAGCCAACGATTGGTCAGTCTTGGAGTTGGCTGGCATTGGCTCTGTCGGACACAGGGGAAGTTTCTAGCAGCTTCTCACAGAATTCACTCCTGTAGTCCCCTGCTACAAAAACCTTGCCACACAAACCCAATACAACTGCATAAATGATGTTCTTTTTTACACACATTAATAATTTGGAATGTATTGTGCTCTTATACATCTGTTGTTAGAGCATAGTTCATTTTAATAAAACATTTCTGGTGGTGTAAGCAGAGTGGATCATGAGAAGTGTGGCAGGGCTTCAAATATTTTAGGCTTGATATGTCTGTCAAGTCAAAAAGCTACTCTGTATTCTCTTGAGAGAAAAAGAACTGCCACAGAAAAATGTAAACCAATGTGATTGCATGGTAGTGTGATAGGTTTCTTGCTGGAGGTTGATCTTACGCAAGATACGTACTTTAACCAGATTGAACAAAAAGTTGTCTGGTTTTTAAGATGAAAATCTTACTATTTGGGCAAGCTAAACTTTTAAATTGCAATTAAATAAAGGCAAAATTTCTTCAAATAAGGAATGTGTTTCATATAATAAAGTTGTGCTAATTGGGTGATAATGAAGAAAATTTGATGAATCCAAGCAATTGCCTGAACTCTTACACAGCCTGTGGTGTATTATCAGTAAAAAAACAGAGTGGGCCCTAAGAAAATTGGAGGTCATCTACTGTTGAGATTAAGGTATGGTAGATGAGCTACTTTTCCCAATAAAGATCTGATCATCAAACTTTGGACCAGCAGTTTTTATATAGTGCCTTTTAACGATATAATCCTGAAATTAACTGGACAAACCAGTGTGGTCGTTTTAACTTTCAAATTCATAGACTCCTTGAAGAAAGACTTTCTTAAACAGTAAATTGTGTATGATCTTGGACTGTAGGAAGACTTTTCTAGCACCCTTCTTTCCACTTCTCCTGGCCAATTATTTAAATGAAATGCACCTATGAAAACAGCTGCTTAGAGGGCCATTGGTGACAGATTGTCGGAGTTCTGAAAGAATAGTGACTTGAAATAGATGGGTACTTGCAGAAATTGGAAATTACCATATTTACAGTAGCAGATAGTATTTTATGACTCATCTAAAATATCATCTTCAAAGGATTAGCAGTCACTTTTAAGATGGATAAGGAATAAAGTTCCCCAGTGGTTACATTGCTTTCTGTTCTGAACTTTCCAATTCTTGTAGTATAATGCAATAAAATATATTTTGGTGTGTCATGATAATAGTTCCGATTCTGACATGGCAGAAAATAATGGTTTTCCTTTATCCCAAACCTGACATTGCTGTGGTGTTCATCATTAGATGGCCTGTAAGGTCACAGTTCTGTTAGTAAGTGGGCATAGTGTAATAAATTTATCCCGGGTCATCCCCCCTGCCCCCATTACAGGAATTTGTTGAGGATGGCTACTCATAAACAATGAGCTATGTTTGTTTGCATTAACTTGCCTGTGTAGGTATTGCAACCCAGTGGCTGCCTCCATTCTTCCATACTTAACTGTAGGCAGATGAACAGCAGTGGAGGGTTTTGTGTGTGTGGTAAAAATTAATGAGGTAGTATTGCAATCATGTTCTGCTTCCTTTTAGATGAAACAACTTCTGTTTTAATGCTGTTTGGCAAAATAAATTTGAGTTACTCAGGTCTCTGACTTCTGAGAGACTAATCTATGCTGAATAAATTGAGTGAATTCTGACTAAGGGTTGAAGATGCATTTCAGTAGCTTGCAGTAGGGTAAGGAGTTTATTTTGGGGCTGTCTGCCTACCCCCCATGTTTTGTCTTACAAGAGTGGTGATGTATTTGCTTGGTCAGAGATGATGGCATTAATTGGGCCATGCATTATCAATTAATTTTCTGTCTATACATAGCTCTAAAAACATACACATAGTTCTCTTTTTCTGTATTACTTTAAAAAAAAAAAAGGTGCCCCAAATTTCACTGGATTCCCAGATTTGATAACCTCATCTTTTTGTGTTGACAGTGAAGGTCACTTGAGTATGTGATGATTGGATAACCTCAGTTGTTTCATGGAAGCTTGCAGATGTCACAGCCCGTGAGGCAGCTGTCTAAGGTTGTTCAGTTCCATCAGTCTCCTGGGCATTTTTGCCTACATAAATTTCCTGTTGTTGCTGTACCTGGTCAGGACTCTTTAAAGAAGAGTCAATTAAGAAAAACCACACCACCACCAAAAGAAATTTTAAGTGCAAGAAATAGCTAGGTGAGGATTTTGGTCCCAGGCAGTGGTGTCCAATGTGTCCTTTAGACCTACTTTGAAACACACTAAAACTGGTGGTGGTTGGTGTTTGTTTTGTTTGTTTGTTTGTTTTAGTTTTATTTCATTACAAGCATAAAGTAAGATCTCTATTCCGCTGATGATTTGTTAGCATAAGTGAAACTGCAGTTGGTAGTGGAACAACCATTTGCCTGTAGAAAGAATAAAATGGTAAGGTGATGTTTCCTGTAAGTTGTAGGTGAGCTCATTCAAGGTTCTACCTTATGAGTAGAGTAAACTGTATGGTGGCAGAAATGAGTGCCCACTTAAACTGTAAGAGGGGTTTGGGGTTTTTCTTATGCCTGTTACTAAAAATATTAAAGTAGAATTGAACCATAGAATGGAGTGGTTTGGGTTGGAACCCCCCTGCCATGGGCAGGGACACCTTCCACTAGACCGGGTTGCTCCGAGCCTCATCCCGCCTGGCCCTGGCCTCATCCAGCCTGGCCTTGAAGACATCCAAGGATGGGGCATCCACAACTTCCCTGGGCAACCTGTTCCAGTGTGTCACCACCCTCTCTGTGAGGAATTTTTTTCCTGATACCTAATTTAAATCTACCCATTTTCAATTCAAATCTGTTACCCCTTGTCCTGTCACTACAGGCCCTTGTAAAAAGTCCCCCCCCAGCTTTCTTGTACGCCCTTTCAGGTACTGGAAGGTGCTATAAGGTCTCTGCAGAGCCTTCCGTTTTCCAGGCTGAACAATCCCAGCTGTCTCAGCCTGTCCCTACAGGAGAGGTGCTCCTACCCTCTGATCATCTTCATGGCCTCCTCTGGACTTGCTCCAACTGGTTGATAACCTCCATTATGTTGGGGGCTCCAGAGCTGGACACAGTACTGCAGATGGGGACTCAGCAGAGCAGAGTAGAGGGGCAGAATCCCCTCCCTCGAACTGCTGGCCACACTTCTCCTGATACAGCCCAGGATACGGTTGGCTTTCTGGGCTGCCAGCACACACGGCTCATGTCCAGCTTTTCATCCACCAGTACCCCCAAGTCCTTCTCCTCAGGGCTGCTCTCTATCCATTCTCTACCCAGCCTGTACTTGTGCTTGGGATTGCCCTGACCCAGGTGCAGGACCTTGCACTTGGCCTTGTTGAACTCCATGAGGTTGAAGTCACCAAATACAATGAACAGGACTTGTCAAGGTCCCTCTGGCTGGCATGCCTTCTCTCCAGTGTGTTGACCACACCACACAGCTTGGTGTTTTCAGCAAACTTGCTGAGGGTGCGCTCAATCCCATCATCCATGTCACTGACAAAGATGTTAAACAGTACCGGTCCCATCACCGACCCCTGAGGAATGCCACTCGTTACTGGTCTCCACTCCGACATTGAACTGTTGACTGCAGCTCTCTGGGTGCGGCTGTCAAGCCAGTTTTCTATCCACCGAGTGGTCCACCCATCAAATCCATGTCTCTCCTATTTAGAGACAAGGATGTCATGCGGGGTAGTGTCAAACACTTTGCACAAGTCCAGGTACATGACATCAGTTGCTCTTCCTTTATCCACCAACACTGTAACTCCATCATAGACAGCCACCAAATTTGCCGGCATGATCTGCCCTTGGTGAAGCCATGTTGGCTGTCCCTAGTCACCTCATTGTTTACCAAGTGCCTCAGCATGGTTTCCAGGAGGATCTGCTCCATGATCTTGCCAGGCACAGAGGTGAGACTGGCTGGCCTGTAGTTCCCTGGATCCTTCTTTTTTCAAGATGGGAGTTTTGTTTCCCCTTTTCCAGTCAGTGGGAGCTGTGCTATGGTTTTGCCACTTCAGGAAGGATCCTCCAACTCGATCTTCTACTTCAGAGCCCTTCAGCTTAGTGACTTCTGTGCCTGCTTTTGGTTTAACAGGTTTTTCTTGAAAATAATACGTTGTTTCCTTAATTTTATGCATAGCTAGTGATGTAGTTTGACATTTGGGTTATTTGATAAGAAAATGCTCAGTGTTTGAGTGAGGACAGCAAGATATCTCAATGGCCAGTTGGCCCCATTGCTTTCCTGTTCACTGTATTTGGTGACTCATGTAATTGGATCAAAAAATTGTTGTTGTCTAGAGGGAGAATGAACTGGAGAAGGTTTAGGCACTTCAGAGCATACCAGGGTGTTTGATGTTAATTGCCAGACTTCACTAGTGAGATAAAATTTAAGAAGTTAGATGAAGATATGTTGCCAGTCCATACTTTAGAGATGCCCAGTAGATGATATTTCATCATCCTCAAATACAAGCCTCGTTAACAAAAGGAGCAAATTCAGATTTAAGTCCATAGTGCTTTTTTGAAGTCCTTTTTATAAGTACTCCATTTTTCACTGGAGGCTTGTTAGGTTTTTTTCTTGGCAATCTTGTGTCTGGCAAGGATGAGTGTGTTAGGAATGTTGATCTCAAAACTGTTGGGCTTTCATAGATGTAGGTGCTACGCCGTGTCGGATGGGAGGAGTGTATTTATTGGGCACTGGGTGTGCTTCCCTGTAAAGTGGTCTGTGTTCTTGCGATTCCGACATTTGGAAGGAGTTTGCAGTTACTCATGATGCAAGTATTGAAGAGGGGGGTATTTTCCTTCAGTTACATAGTCACTTGTGGAAAACCTTGTCTATATTAGGCTATAAAAATGCATTAGTTTTTGAATCTGAATGGAGACTGCTGAGGAGCTGTGTACATCTCCTCTCCTATACTTGGTTGGGTGTTCTGCCCGGCTCTGTAAGAGAAGGGAGAGACTAGTCATAACTGGCATACAGGTGGGATTGTGGCATTGGCATGTGTGAGGGAAGCAGATCGTAGCTATGCTCTACAGTTAAAACTACTGATTAGTTTGCTACATTTAAAAAAAAAATCACTTCTAAAAATGGCCCCTGATGGGTATGATATCTTCTGATGTTGATCTCTTAAAATTTGAGAGGGAAATTTTTGTAGTATTACTATGAATCATTAGGATGGTTTTGGTTGAAAAAAATACAGAATGGGAGTTAATGGCGTTGTTTCTTTTGACCACCTTAGTTTGTGGTGTGGACATCGAAACTTGAAATTTTTTAAAGTACAACACAAGTGGACAGTGCTGTCTAAGAAATACTTGAAAAACTGGGTAACTGGGTTTCCATAGAAAGTTACAGCAACTGGGCTCTGGCATTATAGAGCAGTAAGCGGCTGTGCTTGATATTCAGTAAGCCTGCCATAAAATGAATCTTTATCACCTCACAGGAAGTGATGAATGATTTCTTTTTAATTTTAAATGGCCAATTTAAATGATAATATTTTTTCCAGTTTGTAACATTTTGAAGTTCAGGCCTTAAGATCATCACACACTTAAAATAAGTGTATTTGAAGTTAACACCTTTGAATGTTTTCTTTTCCTTTGCTTGTTTAAAATAAAACTAATGAAATCACTGTGGCAGTTTAAAGTGACTTGTTCCCACCCCCCTAATACATTATGTAAAATTGCCTGCCTGTTTTTAAACTGTTTCAACTGACTCAGTCTTCTACTTTGTTTTTTGTTGTTTTTTTAACAGGGTTTGTGGATGCACTTAGATGTTTGCAATGAGCACTGTGGCTGGCATGCCCCAGTGTTTTGGATACCAATGCATAGGACTCCGTAGTAATCGAATTTATCAGAAACGAACGTCATGAGCATAGTGATCCCACTGGGGGTTGACACAGCAGATACTTCATATTTGGAAATGGCTGCAGGCTCAGAGTAAGTATGGGAACATAATTTGTACGTTTTATTATTTGTATTTTTATTTTTTCTCTAGTGAGTATCTTTTGAATACCGTTGGAGAGCACTTCGTTTTATTGAATCTTTAATTACTGAAATTAGTAACTGTCACTTCATTCTGAAGTCAGTTCCTTCCTCTTCGGGGAGAGCAAGGGAGAGAAGCTAAACTGTTTTACAGATGCATATTTTTCTTCCTTATCAGACTGAGAAGTAGAGATTCTGCCTGGTTTGCTTTTCATCCTGTAAATATTATACCATTTCAGTTTTCTTTTGACTGTATGTTAAAAGAATACATTTTTTTTCATTTCCCGTTTTAGAAAGGTAAGTTCATTTGGTGTGAAAAATGGCAAGAGCGTGGTAGTAATGAGACAAAGATGCCTTTATTTTTGAAAGTTGAAGGCCTGGCTTAATTGTCCTATACCATGTGTTTATAGAGTTATTTTATATTGAAAAGCTAGTAGAAATTAAATCGTTAATCATTTGTTTCAGTTAGTAACTATGGATAACTGTGTATAAAGGATTATAAAGAGCCAGTGAAATCTGAATCCAAGAAACTTTCCCTTTACATGACGTAGGCGTAATGAATTTCTGTTTTGTGCATTTTGTCTTGACTTTTTTTTTTTTTAGGGGGAGTGTGTGTTTTGGGGAGTTTTTGTTTGTTTGGGGGAGGGGGATTGATTCTGGGGTTTTTATCCTTGTGACGTCTGAATCTGTAGGCTAGAGTTTAGGTATTGTTGATCTCCAACTGGAGATTTTTCCTGTTGGACAAGCATCTTTCCATGTGTGTGGTATCATCCTGGCTGTCTAGTGTTATGAGAGGAGAAATAGCATTTTGGACGATTTGATTCTTTGAGAGGTAAAAGACCGGGGTGGTCTTACCGCCTTACTAGTGACACATCATCCTGTTTAGCTCTGTGTATTTCAGAATAGTATCTGGATTTTTTTTCCTTCTGTTTTCTTGTTGTTTTTGCATTAGTAGAACATATGTAACAGGTGAGTTTTTTGGAAAGAGATGGGAGACAAAACCCAGTTCATTTCTTAGATCTAACAAAGAATGTTAAATTCATCATTTATGTATTAAATTGGTTTCTGGTATGTTTTATTAACCACTGGAGATGCTGTAACTCTGCATTCCTCTGAGCCTTTCTGTAGTAGCGTCCAAGACTTCTTAGACCTACTTGGTTCAGATACTGAAACAAGGTATTAGACTTATTTACATACCTGCTTGAAGTCTTTCAAAGTCAAAAATAAACTTAATAATTTGGTCCTTCATTTAACAGGTGCATTGGATAACTAACAGGAATTTAAATAGCTTATGCACAGCCTTTGCTTGAGAGCATGCACTAAGTAACATTAATCCGTTTAAGAAGCAAGTGGCTTTCCTTCCAAGCTGCAGAAGAAATGTTAGCAGAACACTTGAACAGCTTTTTAAGGGGATGTTTCTCTTCTGCACTTTCAGTTATATATGAGGCTATTCTAATTTTACAACATTTGTCTGAAGAGAACTAAGAACTTGGTGCTTTTTGTTGCATTAAACAACGAATGCCTTTTGTTGCATTAAAATTTTAGTGTTATTTTGTTGATCTCTCATGTCACGAACACTGGTTTTCTTGATGCATAAAATTTTTTAACTTGAGTGACCCCTTCCTCAGCTTTTTTTTCTTTATCTTTTCCTGTGATTTTCTCTTATGTTTATAGAAGGTCATGATTCCGGAGGTTGCTGACGTTCCCTGCAGACGCAGCATGCCATGCTGAACTTAAAATAAATAAATATAGTTGTCAGTATAAACAAGATGGAGTTCACAGGGTGTTACTTGCCATGGTGACCCAGATAGGAACAGCTTTTCTTCAGGTGTTAAGTGATTGTTACTAATTACATTAATTCATGTCATCTCTGACATACTTAAGCTGAAAAATGTATAGTTGCATGATTGCCTTACGCTGATTTAAAAGCCATGTTACTGTCTAAAGAAGTGTGTCACAAAGGTATGTCCCTAATCTGTCAGTTTGTACGGTCATAAACCTTTTCTATCACCACCTATGTGATTTACATGCTTTTTGTACATTTTCTTCCCAAGAGTAGCATTTTGGATATAAATTGTATTGATAGCGATCACAGATTGTCTTTAAGCAAGTTCTGGGGTTTTCACAAGGGGGAGAAGATGGAATTTCTTCACTGTGACTGACTGGTCTGGTACTGCTTCATCAGTTGCTGAAGTATGAGCAAACACAGGAATGGGCAAATGGCAAACCTGATTATGTAGGAGAAGGACTCCAGGAAAAAACTCCTAGTAGTAGTGCAGTCTTTTAGTGCTGAGAGATTTTTCATTATGCTCCAGACTGAGGGACAGGCCTATTAAAAAGGTAAATAATTTATGTAATTACAAAGTTTCGCATTATTGTAATAATTGTAGCAAATAGCTGTGTGGAGAATATATCTTATTAAAAGGTTTGAACGCCTTAAAAATGGGTTGAAAGTCTCTCTTCGGTGAATTGTATCTTAAGTGAGCTCTCCAGCAGTGGGTTGATCTTCACAGTGCCTTAGTAGTCAGAACACACCTGTATTTTGCCTTGATTTGTAAAAGTCTTACTGAAGATGACTGTGTGTGACTTCTTACTGTTAAAGACCTCGTCAGAGTAAGCAGAGCCAGCTGTTTAGGAAGGTTCAAAGTGTGCTGAGTTAGTCTAGCTCAGAGCATGAGTACATTGTGAGATGTCATTGGCGGTACTGCTGTCCCCCTTTTACTATGGGTATGTGTTTTTTATAGAGAAGGCCTTTATACTGAACCTAACCATCACAGTGTATGGATTGTTGTATTGAGCTCAACATCCAGGGGAAGAGATTAGGAACATTGGTGTAGTCTTCCCTCGCGTCACTGTTGTTGAAACTGGGATGTGTTTGGTTTTGTTGTGTTTGGGGTTTTTTTTTGGGGGGTGGGCTGTTTTTTTTGGTGAGTATTTGAAACCAGTGGGCAGCTTGCCAGTTCCTACAGATGGTATTGGGCCAGCCTGTACTTGCAGGGCCTGCTACCAGATGTTAGAACCCACTGTGGTAGAGTAGTAGCGCTCAGTTCTTTGTTGTTCAGGGAGTGAAGCCCATCAGATGAGTTTGGTTAGATGAAGTGTCATGAAAATACTGGTTTTCCTACAACATATATTATGTTCCTTTATCTGAGCTGACCTTCAGCCAGATAGTGCTTAGGTGTGCTGGTGCAGAGGGAAAACAAACCTGAACTCCTTGAGAATTATTATACCCATCCAGCTGTCGTACGGCAGGTTGATGCTGCTGAAGCCTGCTTGGAAGCAAGAGGTTTCCTTTGGAGTTTTGACAAATGTTTTCAGGAAGTACTGTTAGCTCAAGTTTTAATAGCCTAAAGCTGGAATACCCACCAGCCTTTGAAAATTTTAGTTTTAGTGAGATTTTCTTTTCTGTTTGAATTACCTGCATTTTTATAGAAATGATTGATGGCCCCAAATTCTAAGGACTGATGGTATTTTGAATGTAAGTCAAAAACCACCTTCAAACCCACCCCCCGCCCACCACCCTTTTTTGTTTTGTTTTTTAATTACCACATCATCAGAAACTAAAGAGTATTTAAAAGGAATGGGGCAGGCAAGACAGACCTTTTTAAAGAACAGCTGGCTACTGCTTAGGATGGTTGGTAGTTGATTCCCCTAATATGTTAAATGAGCTTGAAGGAACCGAGTTTTTGTGAAGGATCTGGTCTCGTGTTGCTTATTTAATTTCTCACTGATGCCATCTGCTGACAACATGTGGAATACTTTAAGTTTGCACTGTACTTTGAGGTATGAACAGTAGGAAGTGACCCAGATCATGAGAGTTGTTTCACCTGCAGGATGAAAAGTATTTGAGGTTTTTTGTTTTAATGCTTTTTTATTAATTTGAGAAAATAGTATATTCTTGGTTTCAGGTTACAGGGATGTCTTAAATCATTTCAACCTAGGAGCAGGGAGAAAGCTCTTTTTATGGGGTTTTTCATTTTGTTCCTTGAGAGTATTTTGTACAGCTTTGAATTGCTAATCAAGGCACTGAACAAATATATATGACATTTTAGCAAAATGGCATGGCCAGTTTATTGTGGTCATAGTTGTTTATTTTAGGGCCAAATATTAGGGTTTTGGTCTAACTTAAATATACTGTGTTGCAATACAAACATTTCAATTTTGATGAACACTAAAAATACCATAAATATCTCCCTTAGTTAGACACTGAGGGTGCAGATGTTTGAGGTGAAGATGCAAAATGTGGTATGCTCAGAAGATTGACACAGTACCTCAGTCTGTTACAGAGCTGGCCTGTGTTCAACAATACAAGCAAGGAAAACTTCATAGTGTTCTTTCAGATCTCAATTCTTAGCTTTTTCTTCCTCAAAACTTGCTTTTTGGGATGCTTGTGAAATGCCAACAGTGAGGTTAGGGGAGGTGCCTGTAATAACGGTAGCACCTTGCTACTTGAACCCTGCTATGTGAGTAAATTCTTTTCAATTAATTTTAAAATTAAGTGCCATCTCATACTTTGGTCTGCTGTGCAATTAAACATTTTACCAAGAGGTATTCCTTTATAAATTCTGAGATGCCTGTATGAGAAGACAAACTTGACCTTTGAACAAATGATGGTACAGAGGATGTGTTTTCTGTTAAGGTCAGGGTCATGCACATGGTGGGCAGCAGAGAGGTAACAAGGAGCTCCGTGAAGGGTGTGTTGAAGTGTTGGCAGACCTGCCTGCCAAAGTTAAGTTGTCTGTGCTTCTGTGGAGAATTGATACTCATTCTGTACTTCTCCTGGGATGAATACCACTTTTCTGTTGACTGTAAAGGAAACCTGTGATGTTTAACTTCAGTGAACCATCTCCTTCCCATATTTCTCAGTCATCTCCACACTGTTGCCCACTCCAGTCTGGCATTTGAGTGGATAAATGGAACAGTAACAGTTCATTCAAAGCTCTGGTGGGCATGCATTTGAAAACAGCTTTACTGAAAGCTGATTCTGCTCTGATTTTGTATTTATGTTAAAACTTTTGTAATACAAAGATTTAATTGCCTTTTTCTCACCTGATTTTCTCCCACCCTTTTCCTGTCCTTCCTTGCTCAAGTAAAGTTGTTCTTTTTCCTTTTTAACCCTGTGATCTAAATCTGTTTTATGGGTATTAAAATAGTTGGGGATAAACGCATTTGTTTGTTTTATTTTGGTTTTGGAAACTTAATGCTTCTGCTTTCTGCAACTGTTATGCCTCCAAATATTAAACTTGATTCTCTTCAGTGGTTTACATATTGCTAGAGTAGGTAGAAATTGATTGAGGGAGAAGGGAGTATTATCCTGCCTCATACTTTGCAAGAGATTTAGAATACCTTCTTAATTTTTGTAGTCGGTGAAATAGGCATTACCTCTCTTTTTAGGACATTTCCATTCTGGTACCTTTCATTGAATGCTCCCATGTTGAAGGAGCTGGTAATTAGGTTGTGGTAATACTTACTTTCAATGAAGGAAGCTGTGCTAAATTAATTGTGGCATTGCTGAAGGATGGATTGTACCTGACCCTCCCTGTCCTTCCTGCTCTGAAAACTGAGTATCTTCCATACACTGAAGCAAGCAAGACCTAGGTTGAGCTTTGAACACGCAGTGGGGAAGAGCACCCACGCCCCTGCTTTTCCCTTTCCATGAGTGTTAAGAATAGCATTAGAAGCAGTGCAGTGGTCATGACCCTCTTGAACTGGGCAGAGGGGAGTTACTGTCCTAGGCACAATGGATGGGGGGTAGTGCCTCATGCCCTGGTGTTTTTATTGGTAGGTTGTCGTAAGGATTAACTGAATTACGTTAATGGTCTGTGATCACAAATGCATTGTGTCGGGGACAGGTACAGGCAGGTCTGTTGGAAAGGCACAGCTTTTCCAACTTCTGCTTCTTTGATTTTTAAAGTCTTGGGTTTGAGGAACCTGGCAACTTCTCAGCTGCTTTTAGAAGGTAATTCCATCAAACTTCGAATAAAATAATTTTTGAGTTGAGAAGTGGTGTTAGGGGTAAATGAGGATTTTTCTGGGTTTATGAGGTAACGAAGGGTGATGTCGTCAATTGGGTCTTGTCTCATGCTCATCACAAGTTGTATTTCTAATGTTAGTCCTTCACATCATCTGTGCGCTCAGGTGTTAAGGCAGCTGGTGACTCTTAAAGATGTTAATGTGGTTTAAGAATTTTCTTCCCTGTACTCTAGAAACGAGAGTCTTCACCCAGTAGTGTTTAACTAGTGTTTCTTGTTAAACAATTTTACCATGTAGTAACCTCCCGTAGGGAAAAGGTAATAAGAAGAAATGGGCCACTAAAAACATTAGGAGGACATATTCATGCAGACACGAAAATACTGTATGTTGTTTCCAGGAAGCTAATTAATAACTGTATTATTAGAAAAAATGGTCCTAAGCAATACATGTTGCTGGTGTCCTTTTGAATCAAACTAGTGTTGCTTCATGGCATAACAAAAAAGCCTCTGTTTAATATAGTAATATCTAAGAAAAACACAGATGTATTTTAACTTAAGCTTCAGAAACACAGACTTTATTTATAAGATCAGTTCAAGGATTTGCTAAAGTATTTGTGATGGAAAATAGACTCTACACATCATAAAACTAAACTTAGGAAAGCGAACGAGTCTTGGTTTGTGATGCACGTCAAAAGACACTGGTTTTAGATACCGATACTTTGCCCGGCCTTTCACTGTGAAAACAAAACAAACCCCAGACAAACAAACAAAAACCCCAACCAAGCTGTCTTTCACTCCCAAAGCTTCTCTCGCCCATTTGTCGTTTTTCAGGCCGTTTAGGGTCAGCGGCCCTTTGCAGATGGGTCAGCCCGGCTGGGGGTTCCGCTCGGCGGGCGGGCGGTGCGACCGCTGGGTGTCGCTGCAGAGCCGCGGGGACCGGGTGGC
>NW_010252659.1:0-3546 GCF_000690775.1 Eurypyga helias
TACTCCTGACGGGCACCGAGTGTGTCCGGGTGGGCGCTTGGCCGCAGCCTTCCCGGGCATCCCTCCGCCAAGCGTCCTTTTCCCGTCCCGTCGGAAGACGTGCTGCGAACGAGAGGTTTTGGTGGGCCGCGGGGCGTTTTGCAGACTGGTTTTGGGGTGAAGGCGCCCTGTACCTCCGCATCGACTCCGGAGGGGAGCCCGTCCGTCCCGCACCGCCGCTCCCTCCGTGCCCCTGCGCTCGCAGCACTCTGCCATCCTTGACGTATCCCTCTCTTTTCCACAGGGCAAGATGACTGGAACGGAACCAGGCCCTCCCTGAAGGCCCCGCCGGCCAGGCCAGTGAAGGGGGCCTACAGAGAGCACCCATACGGACGTTATTAAAAACAAACATGAGGGAAAAATATCAGTTATGAGCAAACAGTTGTTACTGATTCTTGTATCTCCCGGGATTCCCGTTGCTTTACCCACACCAGACAAGTAATTGTCTAACTGTTTTTCTTCGTGGCCCTTTTTCTCCCACTCCATCCTCACCCTGCATTCTGGCTTCTGTACGTAGTATTTTTAAAATGAGTTAAATAGATTTATAGGAACGACTTTTTTTTTTTAACTGTGTAGCTGGCTTTTCTTTCTCTGTTGTTTAGATAAACACAACTGTACCTTTTTTGATAAAAAAAGAAAAGTTTGAGTTAAAAATGTTAGTTTCCACAGTGACATGCTTTGCTTAGCCGTTATGAAGTTAAGGTTTTGTTAACCTTTTAAGTTTGGTTTATAAGGAACCCATAAAAGCTGTAGTTGCAGAATCCCAAAGTAGGCTACATTTCAAAATTCAGGGCTGTTTTTAAGAATTAAAATCATAATGTAACGGTAATAGCCGCCACCGTTTAAAAGTAACCTCAGTCGTCAAACTTTCCTTAAAAGCAGATTGCTGGTGAATCTTAAGTTTAAATTTTAATACAAAGGATCCTCAAACAAATTAAATAGCATTATTTAAAGGTAATTGACTTAAAAGGAAAGAAAAAAAAACAATTAGGTTTGTAAAAATTGACTTTTCTTACGTGGGTTTTGAAATCTAGCCCCGAACATGCGGTGTTGAGAGATGCTTGGGAAGCAGATTTTCCAGTGTGAAGGGGTTCTTAGTTTGGTTCTGTATGAAGAACTTTTAAAGGAAAAACAAATTAAAGCCTGGCTCTAATGGCCCAGCGTTTGATATTAGAAAACAGCGGGTTGAGCGAGTAGGCCCGAAGTCTGTAAAATTGCAGTCTTCTCCTTCTTGGGGCAGATAAGCTTAAAAACGGACAAAATTGTCAATATTAGCAATCCCATTGCCTTGTTCAAGTGTATCTCAACACTAGCTTTGCATAAAAAGGGACACTGCAGCTGAAAAAAAAGAAGGAAAATTTTCACTTTGTACATAGGAAAAGTCCTAATTGGATTTGTACACTGTCCTCCCACTGTTCTCGAAGATTAAATGCTACGTGTGTAAGTCTGCCTAAATAGGTAGCTAAACCTTGTCACAATGTCTGCCGCAGTTTGTCAATAAAGTTTAGTCCTTTTTTAATCAAAGTAAATGTGATGAATTGTCATTTTTTTTTGTTGAGCAATAAAATAGAGCTTTTTTTTTCTCCAGTAAATTTAAATTAATGATAAAGCTAATTGTCTTTTTAAACTATGGAGACATTCTAAAAATGGTGGGTTTTTTGTAATCCTCACAAAAAGTTTATCAAGCTCATTGAACGAGCTTAAATTTTTTTTTTAGGGAAAAAATCCAAAGAACAATTGTTTTTCACCCCCTGGAAGTTGTTGACAGCAGTTTGATCCTGGACTGTGGCAGAAATCTGACTTCTGTCCGCTGGGAAGCGTTGATGGTTCTTTGCTGAATTAATGATGCAGGTTCCAGGTGGCCTCACAGAGTATTCCGGCCTGCAGACTCCAGGCTGAGGCTGAAATGGCTGGTTTAAACCGTAGCGTGACAAAATGAGTGCTGAAAAACCCAAGGCTTTAGCTGCCACCAGGAGGAGGAAGCTCGCTTTTTCTGCTCTATGTAAACCCCCAACCCCCTTGGCTAAGGTGATGCCCTTCCTACTTTCCTTGGAAAGCCACTTAAAAATGCATCTCCCTTGGAGAAGGGTGCTGCAGCTGCTCCTCATATCCTTCTGAGAGGGGGGGGTGTGTATATATATTTCTAATATTACAGTTTAAATTAAACTGCTGCTTAGAGAGACGTGAAAAATGGTTTGTATTTCCCATCTGCCAAATGAACCTGGCATCCTAGGGGGAGAGAATTAAACTGCTCGGGGGTGAAAAAATCGAGCGTTAGGAGCCAAACTGCTCGCGGCAGTGCATGACTGAGGGGAATACTTAAACAGTTGTATTTGTAGATTGTTATTAAAGTGTAAATAACTGAATTTTCAACGATGGTTTGGAGTCAGCTTTCAGGGCATAATGTCTTGCTTGATGAAAAGATCGCCCTATGCCCCCCCTTTTAAAGGAAAATTATCGCAGGAGAATCAGGATGTGTAAAGCTAACATGCATCGCAAAACCCAAAAGGTAACCTAAATGTCTGATTTTAATAGCGCATTTCTCTTTTACATAAACCGTGACGGCAACTTGCATAAACTTTTATTGAAACAATTCTTCAGATGTTAATTTTAATGTAAAAATTTGCCAAAAAAAAAAAAAAATGTTTAAAATAAACATTTAAAAAAAGGCAAACCAACCAAAACTTGCTTCCGCATAAATTAGCGCTAACTTTAATAATGTGCCCTCTGAGAACGCACCCGTAACGTCACGTGGGCAAAAAGGGATCGGGAGATGTAAAACGACCTCGAGCACAGATAGTCCGGCGACTGCCAAACCCAGATTCTGCTCAGTTATCTTAAAACACGTAAAACGCTGGCCCTTTTCGCCCCCAGTATCGCTCCGTACTGCGAAACGTTCCCAGCTCAGCTGAACTTGCATGTTTTCCCTCCTGTGTAAGTGCATGCAGGGATCTGTTTTTCTCCCCGTCGCTGCTCGCGCTGAGGAGACTCACGAATGTCTTCGATTTGCAGGGGCCGAGAGGACGGCGCGGCGCTTGGGCCGGGACAGAGGCGAAGCGGGTGAGTTTGTTTATTTTTGCAACCCCTTGTGAGCGGCTGCCGTGTGGGAGGGGAGGGGGGGGCAGCACCATCTGAGCCGCTAAGTCGAAGCCGTTCTTTGCATCCCCACAAATGAATTACTCTTTCTCCGTGAGCGACACCCTCGCAGAGGGCACGGAGCGGGGGAGGCTCCAGTGAGCTTCCCGTGGAGCTCTCCCGCTGAGATCCCATGGAGAAGGGGGTTTAAGTGGATTTGAGGAGAGAGGGAACTGTGCTGAGATCTGCCTCCTGGAGCCGGTTCCCTGGGGCGGTGCTGGTCTTGGCGAGCACTCTCAGCCAGGCAGCGTTGAAGGTGTTGCCCCATGCTCTAGGAACAGCAGCCCCGGGAATGGCTCAGCGGGAATTCCTGGATGAGGCCATAATGCATTCGAATCACAGGCTGCAGATTTCGGGCCGGATGCCGCCCAG
>NW_010252659.1:3686-6533 GCF_000690775.1 Eurypyga helias
TGGGGCGCTCCGGAGCTCCGCGCACCTGGCGTCCCCCCGAGCCCCTGGGGAGGGTGAGGGACCCCCAGCACCTTTGGGTGCTGGTGCTGCTCGGCACCCGCCGTGGCAGAGCTCCCTCTGGCGTCTGCTGCAGCCCCGCTGACTGGCTGATTCTCCCACAAACACCCTAATAAACCCACGCAGGCGCCTGCAGACTGAGCGGTACCTTGGGGGGGTGATCGCGCCCCGGCGGAGTGACCTGCTTAGCAGCAAGGACGCGTCTCCCCCCGGCCCAGAGGCAGCAGCCGTGAGCGTCCCCTTTGGGGACAGCTCATCACCTTCCCTCGGGATGGCTGCAAGTCTGAGCTCCGTAAATAAAAGAACAAAGAAATTAACCCTTGGAATGCTGAAGAAGTGTAGTGGCTTCAAAAGACAGCTGGGAAAAGCCCTGGGCGTAGGGCATGGGCGGACCTAAGTCTTACGTGGAATTGTAAAGCTGCCTGAGGAGCTTCTCTTAGCTCAGGGATTTTAGGAACAAGCAGCGTTCCCACATACTGCCGCTTTCAGCAGTGAGATGACCCTCGGTTCTTTCACTCGAGCGTTGGATCCGTAGTTTTCTGCTGGGGGAAGTCATACCGTGTCTGGATTTCTGGCCGGTTTATCGAATGCGTCTTCGTTTACAGTGTAATTGGAACATCAATATATATGGTGGCGTACCAATCTTTCCCGTTTCTTTCTTAATAGGCACAGCTTTTATATCAAGTGGAAAAGACTTGATAGAGATCATCTATTATGATGCAGTTTTTTTACCAGTAGAAGTGGATGTTGTGACACTGCCTTTGGAGTAACAGCCCGCTCCTGCACCGGGCGCGTGGTTCTGTGAAAGATTTTAATGTTCTGGAGGAACGGAGATCCCGAGACATTGAAAATAACTCTATATGCCAAAAGTGTTTGGAAAACGTGCCCCACATCAAGCGTCTTCCTCCCTCTCGTAGCGTGGCCACATTCAGATTTTAGCCTGGAGTCTGCGAAAGCTCATTCGAGATCCCAGAATAGCCATCGGATGCGTGTCTCGGAGGCGCTGTAATTAGCCTGCCCTTCGGGGGTGACACGAGGCTCGCTGGAGGGTGTGAGGGGTAGAGATTCCTGTGAGTTCTCAACTCTGAGTCACCTAAATGACCTTCCCTTTGCCACTGACAGGTCGGTGCTGGCTGTGAGCTAACGTGCCAGTGCTCTTTCGCTCCCCCATCTCCCCAAAGGCCTAATCCCCATCCTGCTACTCCGCAGGGCTTTGGTAAAGAGCATGAACAAGATACAGGCCCGCAGTGTGCCGGGTGCCGTGCAGCAGCAGCCCTGTCTCCTCTGGGGAAGTGTTTCCTGCCAATGCCCTTCTCTCGAAGGGAAGCTTGGCTCTAGGAACTGCTGCAGCGCTCCCCCTGCCTCGCAGTCCCACCTCTGGGTGCCCACAGCTTCCTCCGCTCCAGCCCTGTGGTTTAAACGCTGGGGCTGGCCTTGCGTGGAGCGGGTACAAACCCGGGCTTCACGCTTCCTCGGCGATGCCTCGCTGCGCTCCGCGGTCCGTAGCCAGGATCTTGGACAGCGCCGGGAGTGGGAAACCGAGCTCGCGGGGAGAACGCTCCAGCTGGTCTCGCAGAACGGCCCCAGCAGCTCTTCCTGGAAGGAGACGGTCACACCGTGCCCGTTCCTTACCCCTGGTTTCAGGTTGCTGTTCAGAGCGTTAAATAAAGCAAACGGCTACGAGCATTGTCTTAAAACTTCCCTGTGGTATTTTTGTGTTTAACCGGAAACGCTGTGCCTGTCTTGGTCCTGTCCTCTGTAGGGAAGTTGGGTTTAGGAGCACAACTGGATTCCCCGTTTGGCTCTTCAAGCAGATGATTCTCTGCAGAGCGAGTTTTTAAATCTGTATGAGAGCATCTGCCACAGACAGAGCCGAGAAAAGCAATAAACCTGTGCGTCTTCCCTTCCCCAGCCTGTGCCGCTGCTCTCCTCAGGGATGCTTGGGCTGGGGGTGGTTCCTGTGACAGACCCCCAACGGGCCCCCGAGGAGGGAAAAAATACCCCGCTGGGCTGCGAGGAGCCAGTGCGTATGGCGCTGCTGGGGCGGAAGACGGGGCTTAAACCCGGCACATCCTGGCGGAGAGGTGGGACACGTGCCCCCTTTGTAGGCTTCGAGGGGGAGGAATTTCTGCAGGCTGGTCAGGGCCCGTGGGAACGCTCATCTCGGGCGCAGACAGGCCTCTGTTTGATACTGGGGAAGCTCAGTCCCGTGAGCGTGGAGCAGAAAGCTGTTACTGCTCGCTCCAACCTGCCGTGTTTCAATAGGAATGTTTGTTCCCACGTTCCTTTTGCTCCTTCTGCAAAGTGGGACGAATCTCCAACGAGCTGGTTTCAGATCTGATAGAGGAACCCGGTCAAGGTGCCGTTGGCTTTGCTGTGGCTGGGAGATAGGAACCTGCCGGGGCTCGGTGAGTCTTGGAGAACACCGGATCCTCCCTTGGCTGCCGCAAACGCTGGAGAGCAGCGCCTGCGCGTTGGAGTAGTGAAATGTGAGGCGTTCCCCGTGAAGCTGTTGCTGTAACCGCTGGATTTAGACCCAAATACGACCTAATGCCGTGCTACAGGGGCAACTCTGGTTTTAGCCCGACGTCGGTACCTTTATGGTTGTACCTGGAAGACCGTGAAAGCCGCAGGCATCGGGGGGCTCCTGGGATTTGACGGCTCTGCACAGCGTAGGTCTCCAAAGCTGCGGGTGGTGAAAGGTTGGCCCTGTGGAAGTGCCTCGGAGGTGGCTGTGCCTGCGGCCCGGGCAGGGGTGGCTCTCGGGGTCTCCATCCGTAGCGGAGCGTC
>NW_010252660.1:0-1895 GCF_000690775.1 Eurypyga helias
TGATGTCATCTCACCAGCACCGCATCTGCCCCGGCCTCCCCCCCAGAGAAGGGCTCTGCCCCACATGCTCGGGGGGTCACCGCCGTGGCCCTGGGGACAGCCTGCTTTAACTGCATCCCTGTGCTCCGCAAGAGCAGGGGACCTGCTCCCCACCACCTCCCACCCCAACAGGGCGACAACTACTCACGCACTAGCGCTGCCACCGCGGGGTCTCCTGCTGTAAAGGGGTGGGGACGGGGCCCCACGCTGCGACCCTCGCTGTTCAGCCGCTGTTCCCTCCCCTTTAGCCAAGGCCACCGGAGGAGGTGGAGGCATCCCAGTGCCTGGGGAGGCCTTGCTAGGTCTTAGGCGTGCTCCCGACGTGCAAGGTCAAGGCACAAGCATAGTCTCAGACTATCGCATGCCGAGGGACACCAGAGCCTTGGCCCCACGTGAACCATGGCTGCTGGTGGCACCGCATCTCCCTGCCCGTGCAGGGGCACCACCGGTTTGGCTGCTCCTGCCACCAAGAGAGACGGAAAGTCACAGGCTGCAGGGCCATCCAGACCCCAACTGTTGCAACAGATTAACATCAAAGGTATCAGGGGCACAAGAGGGAGGGCTGGAGGCAGCACACAGAGGTGTAGACCCACTGGTGCTTGTCACCCTTCACATCAAAGTCCTGCAGCCCAGTGTCACCTCTGCTAACCACGAGGACAGCCTGCCTAAAGCAGCACAGCCTCCAGCGCAGAGACGTCCTGCCCGGGGTCCCCAGCCCACCCGAGCTGGTGGCAGTCAGTCTGCACTACCTGTGACCGTGGGCAGTGGTGAATGCCTCCCTCTGACCCTGCTGGCACAGGTGATGTTGCATTATGATGGCTGCAGAGGTTCCTGAGCTCTTTTCCACAGCAGTTTCCATTAAAGACCCCTTAATGGGAGCATCACAAGGACATTCCCTGCTCAAGCAGATCAGCCTTGCCAAGCACCAGGAGCTGCTGACTCCAGATCATGGGAACCTTTGAGCAACCAGCCTAGACACTTCTTCAAACTACTTCAGTTTCATGGTTGGCTCCACTCAGAGTCTATAAAGTTGGTAGTGATGGGCAAAGAGACCTCTTGCATGTCTCCCTTGTCCCTGTCTCCTGAGGACTGACTCTGCAGATGACAGGCTATCTCAACCCCTGGTACTCGTCTTCCCTGCTTCCCAGTCTAGTTCCTGCACAGGGCCCTGCTCCCCCATGCCCCATTTCTCACCGCCTTTCCTGCAGCCTCTGCTTCAGGTCACTGCGGGGCAGCATGGCGGCTCTGAACATCACCCGCAGCCCAGGAGGTGGGCAAGGATCAGCGCCTGAACAGGACTAAGAGAAGAGTTGTGCAGGGATCTACCGATAACTAAGGGAATTGTTTCTAAACGGGGCAAGAGTTGCTTGTAATGCTGTGTGCAGGTGTAACCAAAGGCGAGACTGGCATTCATGGTACTATGGTAAGCCCAAACCCCAGGGTCCTCAGCAAGGGCTGCAGCTGGGCTTCCCCTGTGCTCCTCTCCCACCAAAACCAGAGGGGCTGCCTGCTGCCGGCAAGGGCTGGAAGGGAAGACAAGGGGCTCAGCAAAGGTCCAGGGCAGAATGGTTTCCTGATGCTCAGCTTTAAATTAAACCTTCCCTCAGATTCTTCCTTTAATTAAACCTTCCCTCAGCTATGAAGGATGGCAGCAAGCACAGAACATTCCTGGGCAATTGGACGCACACACAACACTCCTCCATGGCCTGTGCCACAGCCCAGCACTGCTCTGAGACCTGGGCTGGGAGAGGAGCACAGCGCTGCAGCATCCTCGGCACTGCCAGCACACTCTGTGCTCCACTCACTACAAACCAGAGAGGAAAAACCTCTTGTAAACCACCTCATCACCATTCCTG
>NW_010252660.1:1907-9376 GCF_000690775.1 Eurypyga helias
TCCTGCTGCCAGTTTGGTCCCTGCACCCCCACAGCTCCTTGTGCCCCTGCAGCCATGTTGCTGCGGTATGATGGTACCCTGTGGATGGTAAGTCAGACTCTATCCTCTCAGTTTCTCCAGCGTGCTTGGTTTTGGTCCCCTGCCTTGGCAGAGGAAGTCAACTCTTCCTGCAGAGAGCACTAATTATGGCTGGATACTGCCACCCTTCGCTGCCTTGTGCCTCTCAGACAACACAATCATCATTACTGCATAAATCTTGCCTGGCCTCTGTGCCACCATGTCACTGGCTTCAGTGTCCCGAAAGGCAAAGCCTAAGCCAATGCCTCTCTGCCCCAAAATGCCCCTGGAGTGATCCAGGGACCACAGAGCAGATACTCCACTCTCCTCTCTCAGCTGCAGACACCAGAGAGGACACAGAGCTCTGATCCCCACCTGGCCACCTCAAGCTGAGCCTAAGAGGATGGTGCAGGCTTCAACCAGAAGTGACATAGGTTTGGTCTGGAAAAGATCAAACCCAAAACGTTTGGTGTGGAAAAGACCAAAGACTAGAAAGTGGGTGGCTCTGGCATTGCACAGAAGGTGACTGGGCAGAGAGGGAGGCAGTGCAAACAGGCAGGTCAGCTGTGCCCTCCATCTCCTGACATACACAAAGCTGAGGAGGTTCAGGAGTCCAGGACAATAGGTACAAGACCATGGAACTCTTGCCCTCACGAAACAGGAGGCTGCGACTCAGATAGGAAGGGACAGAGCAGTATCTAGAAGTCTTGGGCCCCAGGAGGGAAAGGCTGTTGAATTCTACTTGTACTTGACTTCTGACTGGGCTCTCCCCACAGTCACCACAGATGCCAGACTGTCCTGCAATGGGAACCACCATGGGCTTGAAGTCCTGGGGGTTCCTGCTTGCTAGGCTGGAGGAAACCTTGCAGCCATCCGGCACCTACAAAGCTGGCAAAGATGAAAAAGGAAATTGCTCCCACTGACATGTCTACCACAACGCCACGGTGATCACTGGCCTGATAGTCCACTTCACAGAAAATCCAGCACACCCAGTCCTGACCCTTCCCCAGCAACACAGGTTAGGCTCTGGCTGCAAAATAGGCCGCACAGGGTTAGACTCCACCCCGATCTTTGGTAGCCCAGCTGCACAGCAAGCAACTTTGGTCACTCACCTCATGTTGGAGGCCAAGGGAGTACCAAAGCTGTCCTCTGAGCAGCAAGGGCTGTGCCGAGCACCCTTCCTTCGCCTCCCCCGCTCCTCCTCCCTCTCTGTCCAGGGGGCATCTGTGGCCGAACTGGTCCCAGAGTCCGGCTCCAAGTGAGCCAGAGGAGCAAAGTTCTCCTCAATCAGCTTGGCGCTGTCTCGGATCTGTCCCTGTATTTCTGGGGTGAGGGTTGGGAGGTCAAAAGTGAAGAAGGTCCCATGGGTGCGGGCTGGGGAGGAGAGGATATCAATGGAGTCCAGGCTGGTGTAAGATGTGCCTTTGGCTCGATGGGACTCCATGATGCTCTCAAAATGCTTGCTGAAAGAGTCCATGCCATCTTTGGAGAGGCTGTGCCCTAGAAGGAAGGGTACTGGAGACTTGAGCATACCCTGTGTGTCTCGGTCCATGATCCTAGAAGAAAGAAAGTGAGAAGAACTGGTCACTAAGGAGCAAGAGATCAAAGCCCCAAAACAAAGCCCACATGCTCCTCCAGAAGGAAACAGGGGAGGACATTCTGAACATCCTCCAAGGAAAAGCCTTGCCTACCCAAGACATCATGGGAAGAGGGACTGGGCTGGCCTCCCTCCAGACATATGCTTCTCCTTTAATGCAACACAGACTTTTGTTCCTTTACTGGCTCATCCTCCTAAGAAGCTTATGAGATGGCTACTGCTCCCAGCCACTCACTTGAGCTTAGATCCAATAAAGTGCTCAAGCACCAGAAGGAGGACGTGCTTCAGCTCCATTTCCAAACAAATTTGGAAATGCCTGAGTTTTCCACAAGCCCTCAGAGCTCCAAGCACCCAGAATGCTCCTCCTGAAGCTGCTCAGGACACTGTGACACTTTCCTCCATCAACGTAGTACTGTGGTCACTCAGAGCATGACCAACACCATCCTGCAAGGTCTGCTGGCTGGTCCCAGGACACGCCTGGGGCCCAGCACAAGGTGTTGCTGAGCCCCAGGTTCCCCAGGTAGTATGGAGGGAACCTTACACCTAGTTCTGGGCTTGGGAGCCTGAGCTGGCCCATGTCCTAGAAGCTAGGCTTGGTCCTGGCTCATCATCTTGCCAGCGATCAGCCCCGCAGGAAGGCCCAGCCTGTCTCCAATTCAGGTCTGAGAGCAGCCCAACACAGGAGTTTCTAAATCCTGAAGCCCTGAGTGTATTGTCCTGTAAATGAGGTGAAGTGCAGCCTGCCCATCCCGTCTCAGCATGTGACAACAAGGAGATTTCCAGCCCAGGGAACATCAGTGCTTCAGCCATACAAGCACAAACACAGTCCTAAAAGCCTACTTTAGTCATAAGCTGCTATCATTTTATTAAAGCGGCAGAAAAGCACTTGTTATGCTACTCTCTCCTCTGATTAAAGGAGAGCAACTGCTCCAGCTTGTCATAACATTTGTTGTGAACAAACAGCTTCATACAGAGGGCCTAGAAGATGCTTTGCTGTTACAAACACCAAATGATTTTCATTCATTAGCTTTCATGTACTGCTCGAAAACCTCACCCTGATTATTTCAGCAGGCCAAGAGCTGTCAGCTTGACTCCCCCGGAGTGCTGGCTGCTCCAAGGAGAGCGCAGCTAGGCCAGACGCAGGTAAACAAGGCAGGGTGGAGGCTGCTCCGCCCATCCACCAGCCTTTCCCTGGCTGTGCAGCACTAATCAACACTCTTACCGTTCTGGTAGGAGCCCCAGGAGCAGCCACCTCTGGGGTGGCTATCAGGTGGGGACAAGGCAGAAGAGACCTCTTTAACATCTGCGGATGAGCTTTACAGGTGTAAATGTGCATTCACTGTCCTTACAACCCAGCTGCATGCTACCAAACCAGCTAACACTGCTGACAGCTGCTGACGGTGTTTTGTGCTTCGAATCCATAAAGAGGGTGACGCACTGTGCCAGGGAAGACAATGGCAGTGGACAGAAGGGACCTTGTTCCCAGGAGAGGGAGCTGGGCTCATCTTTGTGACCAAGTATATTGCCACCAAGCCACAGAAAAAGCACAGTTAGTTTTGTCTACACCATCCGAGCTCTGGAAACAATCTATCCACTCCAAAATATCTACTGCAATGCCCTTCAGCTCCAGAAGGATCTAGTCGCAGCAGCACGGGCACAACACACACACCACTCCTGGTCAGACCTCGACACTTCATCAGCCCCCACTGTACTCTCCAGCCCTCCCTGGCTGCCACCCTGCACAGCCCTTCTGGCCCTCCTGGGAAGGGTCACCGGGAAGGGTCACCGCACTGTCACCAAGTCCGACAATCGCTGCTGGGAGAAGCAGAGAGGAGAGGAGGAGCAGAGGAGAGGAGGCGGCGCAGAGGCTGTAATCGCATGAGCAGTGGGAAAGCAAACGGTTTTCCACCCTTGAGCTGAGGTGGGAGCAGTGGTGAGCCTTCCTTGGGAGAGGGCAGGCCAACCCCAGCAGCTCCTTGCACTCCCCACAGGCTCCTTCCCACATCTCCAGCCCGGCAGCTGCCCGCTGTTAGGGCTCAGCACCCAACCCCAACCTAAGCTCAGCTGCGGGTGCTGACCACGCGCACTGCAATCTGCTGGCTGCCCACGCTCCCCTGCCACGTCCATGCCAACATGCTGGGACCAGGCTGTCCTCAGCCCTCCCCCCGAGCTGCAGGCGTCTGCCCCCACTCATCAGGCATCTACCAGCTCTACCCTGAGCGTCCCCTCTTCTGTGGGACACAGGAGCATCACCCTGAACTGTGGTTTTGGGGCCACCATGGGCTCTGGGACAGAGGCTCAGCCTCAGAGGCTTGTAGCTACTGAGGCAGGCTAAGCCTACGCTTAAGAGTTTGATGAAATGAGGGCTGTAACCATTTTCTAATCCCCAGCAAGGCTTGCCCTGCAGCTATTTTTCTGTCCAGCAAGCACAAAAGCCCTGGAAAGGCTCCCCAGGTAGCAGATCCAAGGGTTTTCCCATGAGACGCTGCTCTGCCTGAAGGGAGAAAAGGCATCTCTGCCTCTCCAGGGAGTGAGGCAACCCCCAGTAAAGCCTATTCTCTCTTATCAGCCCAAGGCACTCCTGCTGTGGGCCAAGCTGGGCCCTTCCTCCAGCATGCCTGACGACGCTCAGGGAGGAAGGGAATTGAGCCCGCTCTCGCTGACAGGTCTCGGCTCTCCGGGTCTAATGGGTACAAAGAAAGTAAAGGCTTAGACTGGTCATTAAAGTCGGTAGATCTGACTCTAAATATATTCAGGGAGCGGATTTGCTGGAAGAAGACAGTGCTTCTTCCGTCGCTTTCTATGTCTGGTTTGATATGGTGTTGGGTGTTTTTAGCCCAGTGTCCAGCCATCTGTTAGCATGCTCTGATTTTGGGAGGGTAAATCACCGAAGAAGATGCCCTTTAGCCAGAACATGAAGGACAACAAGATAGTACCAAGCCACACACACCCCCCCAGAGGGTGATAAACCTTTAAGGCTAGATTGTCAAACGGATTTACATGTCTAAGTGCTGCAAATCAGCATCCAAAAGTGCTTCAGTAATTTTCTAGGGCTGGTCCTTCCCAGCTACTGGGCCAGGCCTGGGGTACCACAGCTCCTGCAGCAGTAGAAGGGTGCCAGCTCTGAGGAGCCTAGGGGGCTTCTTAATCACCCCGGCATCACCCATCCTGTGAGTAGGCAACGCAGAAAGCTTGAAGTAGAAAATATCAATGTTGATGATTGGTAAACAGGGAGGAGGACTGCAGCTGCAGAGCTCAGAAACAGTGTGTAAGCAAAAACGCAGGGCTGCGATGCAGGCGATAAAGAAGCTTGCAGTTTGAGGCTCAGGATTTTCAAAGCACTGTCTGCAGGGCCTGCGCCTCCCTGGGTCTGCAAAGAAGCCATATAAAATGGACATGATGCCCCCAACTACATACCAGTAATTACACTGGGAGCACCGTCCTTAGGGGCAACAATGCATTTAGGAACATATCCAAGCTTTCCAGTGCTGTCTGGAGAGTTACATTAAGATGTCTCAGAGGGCAAAAAGCAGGTCGAGGCTTACAGCTCATAGGACTTGTAGTGGCCTAGTACATATTTGGAAATAAAATGTGATATTTTATTTATGCAAGATAATTGTTAGTGTAACTTGAAGAACTTGCTTGCAGTGATAATAACCTTACACCTTACTCAAAACTTCCATCACTATTCATTTGGAAAAAAAAAAAATTAAAATGGCTTATTTTCAGCTTTTCTCTAGAACCCCAAGTTTTTGAGAACAGGGCAGGCAGCAGAGAAGGATATATCTGTCCCCTCTGCTATAGATGCAAGGGGTGGACAAACTGGCAGGACCCCAGCTCCCCTAAGGGGACACACCTTCCCTCCTCATCAGCCCAGCACCTTTGTGCTTCCTCCCAGCACAGGGGCACCACTGAGGGTTATATTTTCATTATCTTTTCCCACTGCCCACATCAAACCCTCCCTTTTTCTTTTATTCCACCTAAATGCTCCCTTCTTGCCTTTTGCACAGCTAGGTGAGTGCATGCTGCGACACAGCATCCCAGGCATCGCCCTGGCTTTGCACTTCCCAGGCGAGACCTCTCTCCACTCCTGTGGAGCACTTGCTGATGATGCTAAGCCCCTTCATCTCACCCCAGACTCTTTGCTGGTATCTCTCGTGCCCTGCCAGGGCCTTTCCCCTCCAGGCAGCTGTCCCACACAGTGTCCTGGAGCTCCTTCCCTTCCTGATGACTCCTGGGGCAGGCAGATGATGCCTATCACTCCTCATGGTCAAACCACCACTCCAGAGGGACACTCCATGGGCAGAGACTTGTGCTGCCACACCAAAACACCATCTCCCATAAGTCCTAATTGCCAGTGCCCGGCACGAGGCAGACGGCAGCTCCGATGGTGTTAGCTGTCTACGGGTGAGCAGCTGAATGATAACCTTGTGGCACCCACTCCATCAGCGGGCCAGCACAGGATGTTTTGCCATACAAGTGAAAAACTACACAAAAAACAACAAAAGGCTTTTTCCAGCCCAATGCATCCCTGACTCTTCTCCAAACACGGCAAATACCTACTAAGGCCAAACCAAAGGGACCACTCCTGCCACTGAAGCACAGCCATCTGCAGAGGGGAGGGCAGCCTGGCAGTGCCTGCCAACACACAGCAGCTCCAGGACACAGCTTGGGTTCACGTACCCTGACACCTTCACCCCAACGCCTGGCAGCACTGGGGCAGGAGGAAATTAACCTGGCGGGACGCACGCCAGGAAGCAGCGGCTCAGCTGGGTGACCTGAGCTGCCGGGCTCACCTCAGGGGAGCGAGGCGCATGGCACAGCGACCGGGTCCAGATCACCTGTGCTGCCCTATGCTTTCCACACAGCTGCGAGGGCCCCTTCCCAGTCTCAGTCACAGACCCAGCTCCAAGTCCAATCCCAGCAGGGCAATCCAGAACCCCATCTGACCCCCACTCACAGCTCACATGGAGCTACTGGGATTTTAGACTCAGACACCCCTTCAGCAGAGCCCATTCTGCCATGCAAGGGACAGTAAGGAGGGCAAGAGGAAATTTTGCCTTTGTGCATGGAGCCTCACCTTTCCTCGTTCTCCTTCCTTGTTGCCTCGAACACCTCGTTGTCCTCATCCGCATCCCCATCCCGCAACCCATTCTTCGGGAAGCCGGTGCCCAGGGCCGGGGGCTCTTCCGGTGTGCTGTTCCTCCTGCCCGGGGTGCCCCCGAAGCTTGGGTTGCTCTCACTGTCCTTCTGGCTCTCAATGGCCGAATCCACCTCCTCCTTCTCAGCAAGGATATCGTCGATGTTGGTTTCACGATAGCACCTCAGCGGCACCGTGTCCAGGTCTGTCTCAGAGTACTTCACTGTCCTCCTTATAATCCCAGTCTCGCAGGAGCCAGGCTTCTGGCTGCCCGGAGGAGACATCTCTATCTCCACTTCCACGTGGCTCAGGCTGTGCTCAGGCACCAGCCCCGGCAACAGCGGGCAGACGGGCTTCTGGGGGGTCTCAGCCGGGGGAGCGGAGTCTGGGGCAGAGGAGCCTGCAAGGGAGCCCCAAGCACTCAGAGACGCGAGGACCTGTGCCAGGGAGTGCCAGGGAGCTGCTCCTGGGGCATCACACAACCCCTGCGAGTGGGGTCGTGTGTGTGACGGGCACCCGCTAACAGAGAGGGGGAACCGGAAGGATAAAGGGTGGGGATGGACAGAGAGGGGAAGGAGTAGGGGTGCTGTCAGTGGTAGTGCACCTACAGACAGCCCAGAGCCCCATCTGGACCCCAAAACCCTTCTGCAGACGGGGGCTGCTAGGGGTCAGGAT
>NW_010252661.1:0-12172 GCF_000690775.1 Eurypyga helias
GGTGAGGGGTGGGGGAGGGAAAAGGTAGATACCAATAAAAGCCATAACCCTTGAATGAAGCCTGCAGTTTATTTGAGGAAATATTTGCCTTAAAATTTTAGCTTTGCGTATACAGAAATTAGAAAAAAAACTCAGTGTGTGCTATTTCTGTTCTTCCCTTTCCATATAAAGACTATTTCCAAACTGGACCCACTGCAAAAACTTATTTTCATTGATGGCTATTTCAAGGGAGAGTGAGTAATCCCTTTGTTTTGTACTTCCATTTGTCTCATTGTTCACAAGATTTTCCAGATAGGTAAGTATTTCACCCATTTTTCTTCCAGAGATGGTCATTGATGTCTTCTAACGCTTTTTTCCGAGCAGAGCT
Organism: Eurypyga helias; assembly: GCF_000690775.1. Classification (NCBI taxonomy): domain Eukaryota; kingdom Metazoa; phylum Chordata; class Aves; order Eurypygiformes; family Eurypygidae; genus Eurypyga; species Eurypyga helias. The sequence goes on from NW_010252661.1 coordinate 368, forward strand.
GTGATGGTTTTTGAGGTGCGTTTCTTGAGAGAGTCTCAACGAGCGGCCAGGGCTTGGTGTGAGGAGGCCTGCAAGTGTGAGATATACTATCCCTAGACTTTTCCCTTAGATCATGCCACTTGTCTTAACAAACATGCTTTTCTCACAGGTTGTATAGCTGGCCTGTTTTCTTAAAATTTAATATCTAGTTGTTTCAGTTGGACACAGTGGGTTTTTCATTTTCATTCCAATGGGCGCTTACCTCGTCAAGGAGTTAACTGTGTTTTCTACACAGTAGCCAAAGCCATGTAAAGAAAATGCACATTTTAGTAACACTTAGAAATGCCAACAGAGATTAGGACCTCATCGTGTTACCCTTTGCATGGATGCTTATAGTTCGTCTAGACTGCAAGCACAGACGTGATTGAAGCTGGGCTTAAATTAGCCCGGCTGAGTCCTGACAGCCATGCAACGGTGGGAGCAAGGACCTCTAAGTGAGCTAAATTGCCGGAGTATTTACTCAGCCTCCCGCGGGGATTTCGCAGCCTACGCTAACCCGTGCGTTGTCATGGCTACACTTTTATCGGAGCTGTGCAGAGATGGGTGAAAGCGAGCTGGTGTAGACCACGCTCGCGATTGCCGTGTAGACATGCCTGTAGTAGGACACGATCCCTTGTCTGGACAGTTTGTTTTCTGAATGGAAAGAAAATAAGGAAAATAAGTTATTTTATTCCCATTTTGTAGGCAGTAAAAGAGGGAGAAGTAAGCAGCAGGGATCACTTCTCCTGTGTTGGATCATGCAAAGTTTATAGCAAGTTGTCTAGCCTCTCCCGTATTATTCCCATAGGCAGTAAAAGAGGGAGAAGTAAGCAGCAGGGATCACTTCTCCTGTGTTGGATCATGCAAAGTTTATAGCAAGTTGTCTAGCCTCTCCCGTAGCAGGGGAATGGGAACGCACTGCCCATTGGAGGTGCTGGTTTTTCCCTGCTCTCTAGGATGGACAAAACGTGGGGATGGATGACTAGTGTTTTGGATGGCTGAAGTGAGGTGACAGATATCCTGTCCTTGATGCCTTCTGAGAGGTAAACCAGAAATGTTGCCAGAGCAGGCAATGAAAGTCTCATCATTTAAGTCCATCCATGAGGCTATTTTGGACTGGATATGCCGTTTGTAAAGCAGTTTGAATTCCCACAGGATGAAATAATGTAGTTCATTAGTATTGCATGGCACTGCTAACTGAAAAAAATAATAAAGGTACCAAATCTCAGCATCTCTCAGCTCAAAGCCAAGGGTAGGACCTGAAGGAGATACGAGCTGGATTTAGGGCAGAGCACTGTACTATGAATGTGATAACGTTTTCTAGATTATCTCTGAGAATTTGAGCTTTCTTCTGTCTTTGGAGGATTTTTATGTTGCCAGCTTCAGCAAAATGCACCTTTAAATAAGGAGATCAGAGAGTGAAGAATGTAAACATCTATTTTTTGAGGAAAAGAAAAAAATATAGTTTAGCCTGTGAAATAAACCATATTGTGCACATCAGTCTCTTTTTACATGGGGTGCTAAAACTGTAAGAAAAGCTAGAGTGAAGTGGCTGTAAACTTTATAGACATGAAATTGTTCTCTGCAGCTGCAGAGTGACGTAGGAAAATGCAGCAGGAAGCATCAAGTGGGGAATCTTCCCTTGTCGTGGGCTCCATGTGTTGTCCCCTTTGACCACCTGCTCAGGTCTTCAGCACACCAAGACCAGAGCCGTCCTGTTCTTGCTTTCCTTGCCTAATTTCCTCTTTGCTTCTCTTTATTTTAAATTTCTTTTTAGTTGAGGGACTTGTTGATCAGAGCGAGTCCCTCACTTGCCTGCCTTTCCAGCTTTAAGCTTTCTTGTAATTGTTGAGATTATTTGTGGTTATTAACTGACAAGAATGTAAAGAAGAGGCAACAGGCAGCTGTCTTCCTAAATGCAATGAACTGGAAAAAATAGTTGAAGTTTTAGTATTTATGGCAGAGATTTTCTGCCTGCTGTGAATGCCACCTTTTTTAGTCATATATATGCAAAGGAGAACCCTGCAACTCCTTCTCAGATAAGGCCATCAGCTGGAGGTTTTCAGTTCTGATTTTGTTTAGTTTTACTCTTCCTTGGGCAAATGGTTTTGAAGAGATTCTGCCTATAGAGAGCGGGGGGAAAAAAAACCCACAACATAAAAAAAATGGAAACCAATGACATTTAAAGTAACTGAAGTGTAGAGATGATTTAGAAAGCCTCATGATGATCCTTGCTTTGAATCCCCTTCAGATTGCCCTCATGCTGTAGCATCTCGAGTGTTTTCATTACATTATGCCAAAATCATATTTTGTGTCCTGCGGTTCTGCTGTTCCACTGTGACTGAAGTGATGCTTTATAGCAAATGCGTGCTTTTCTCTGCAAATACATTGGGATCCTGTGTCTCGTTTATGTAAGACAAGCATACCAGTATTGGAAAGCAATTCTGTTGGCATGGAGTTTGTGCCATCTGAAGGGTAATGTTTCCAGTCTCCTGCAGTCCTTCCCTATAGTTGTGTCTCTGCTGTTTCTTCATTCCCCCATCACTCATCTGACCACATTTTTTAGGTCTGAGATATGTTATCTTCTGCTTTCACCTTGTGTGTCTCCACTTTGGGTACTTCTTGGAGGAAATGTCTCAGCAGAGAACAACTGAGCACCCCAGAATAGGGCTTATTAATGAGGTTGTGTATGGATCGTGGTGTCACAGGGAATGTTGAGGGGTTTTTTTCCTCACTGACTTGCTTTCTCTGCTGTTCTTTCACTTTCTCTCTCTCTTTTTTCTTTTTTTAAGTGACATTTTGTTATTTACACGTTTGCTAGGTTGTCCATCTGCCGTTGTAATAAACATGCTGCCAGTCCCCGTGCTGGGTGGTTCATGGTGTGAAGGAGCTGACAAACCAGGCTGTCGTGTGCATGAGGATCATATCCAGGCTTTGTCAGAGAGCCCCTGCTGAAGGTCTGGGATTTACCGGTGAGGTGGAGAGCAGTACCCTTCATGACAGCATTTCCATGCAGCCCTCAGCTCTCTGGACATTACAAAGATTATGGGGCTCCAGGCAGAACTGATTGCATCCCACGCCAGGCTATCTGGGCTCAGCTCATCTGCAAAGGCTGAATCACCAAGAAGATACGGTGGTGTTTTCTGGCAGGGGAGCACAAGGCTTGAAAGAAAATTTCATTTTTTCCATGAGCAGCGTAGGAATGTGTTTTAGTGATTCAAGTCTGAGATTGAGAACAAAACAAAAAACAATCCAGTCTCCTGGCAGTTTTTGTTGATGAACCTTGTCTACAGACTCAGAACTGAAAAGGTGAATTTGCTCTACACTTCTGGAGATTAATGTCTGTCAGGAGCAGTCAAGAGGTTTAGTAATGAAGAGGGGTGTGCTGGAGGCTTCTGGTACCCCATGGTCAGGATAATTCGGGAAGAACAGCTTAGAAGACAGCTGTTTCAGGGAAACATCAAGGACTTGTTGGCTTCATGGCTCTGTCTACCCCGTTCCCCTTGAAATTCTTAGTTTTAGCAGCTCTTTCTGACCAAGTGGTGGCAATCGAAGTTGGGTGGCACATGGATGAGAACAGGGGAGACATGGCTTCAGTAGTTCTGTAGTACTTTGCCTGTTTCTTGTTACAGCTGAAAGAAATTTCTTTAAATCACGTCACTGGTTTTCTTATGCGACATTTTCGTATGCGAGTCTTTTGATACAGGACATTGAATGGATGGGGATTTTTCGCATACTGAGATCTGGGTTAGATTTCAACCAGCCATTACTCCCTGTCTTTTCAGATTATGTCTCTTTGGGACCGAATATTTCCCATTTCTTCCAGGCATATCATTTAGAGTGATTTACCCTCTGTTATTTCAAATCTGATGCTGTATCCACCTCGACATCAAAGTGCGCATAGCTGGTGCTTACAATCACCCAGGTGACTCCTGGACCATGCTGCCTATGGCATCTTTATCCTGTGGACAAAATCAAGTCTCTAAATTTCATTTCTACCATCTCAAACTCTCCAGACCCATTCAATTGTTCTTTTTTAAATATAAATAGCCTTACAAGTAATAGCAAACAAATAAATTGGAATAGCTTTGTGAAGTACAAAGCTGGCTTGCACAAATCTAACCAGCTTTGTACATCTGTTACTGCCCACTCCCATTGAGTCATACGGAGCCTTAGTCACCAGCATGCTCAGTCTCACAGTACGACTTGATGTATCTGTCTCCAGAACACATGCTGCAGTCTGGATGGCATGGGATGGCATGGGGGAGGGTTTTTTACTAAGCAATGAGCAACCTACTCCTAAAGAAATAAAGCAATGTAGCAAATCGTATTATACTATACTATGACTAGTATATCAAAATGACAAAAACAAAAGGACAGAAATTCCTGTGTATGTAAGTTTTGTATCTTTCCTTGTGCAATAATTGAGTGATTTGCTATAAATCCTCGAAGTCTTCTAGATAGGATTGTTCTCAAAAAAAGAAATGTTTCTATTCAATCAAAGCTAGCAAGCCATGCCCTCTATTCCACGGAGTACAGACTTCGGATTCTGCTGTCATGCTATTAGCATCTGTAGTGTATTTGCTATTCAGAGTTTTACATAGGCTTGTAATAGGTTCAAATCCAAGGTTGATCTGAAAAAAACCTGCTGGTGTGTGAGCTGAAAGAAAGCATTCACAGCTAATGTTAATAGAAATCCTGACTTTCTCTCTCCTTGGTAGGATGGTGGAAGTGCTCACAGCTCAGTAACAGTAGTGAAGGAGGGGACCCCAGCGGCCGTGTTAAGGTGTGATGCTGATGGGTGAAGCTTTTAGCAATTTTTTGTGAGATCAGGACTCTTGTCAGCACTCAGCTTAATTTCTCTGCATCGTGTTTTCTTTGTTTATTTTATTAAAGGAGCTGTCTCCCCATATGGAAAAGCTGTCTTAGTAAAGTGTCACCTCCTGCTTGAGTGGTGTTCTAAAAAGAAACTGTAATGTCTGGCAGGCATTTCACATCCTTAAATTTGGTGCAATCCTAGCATTTATATAGAACTTCGTGAAGCAGAAGAATAATGTCTCATAGGTGACACCATCAGTAGTCAGAGCTGTGTGATGCTACCTATGCTAGGACCCCAAAGTTGCTTATAGCTGAGGAACCCAGCCTTTTGGCAGATGGGCTATGGGGCTGCCATGAAGCCATTCTGGCCTGCGTCACCTCTGAAACATTGCTGAAGAGTTGACTGTGTTCATGGCTCATAAACCCACCACCATGGCTACAGGACTTCTGACCATGTTGTTGATGGCCATGTCTTGTGTTTGAAGGGACAGTTGCAAAGCATGGCAGCAGGGAGCTGTTTGTGAAATATTCTTTTCATGCCCAGCCCTGGAACTTTGGACCACTGTTGGGCGGGGCCATAAAACCATCCTGCTTCCATCCAAAAAACCTTGAAAATTGGTCTCTGACCTGTCAGTCACAGCATGCCCCTGAGTGCCTTGCTGGCTCCTTGGCTTCAGCTGTTGCAGAGAAGCTTTATCAGCCAGGCTGCCAAAGTAGCCTTGAAACAAAACAAGAATTAAAAAAAGAATCCTGTTTATTCTGTCTCATTTACTGGATTCAAGGCTTTAGTAGTCTGTTATTTAAGCTTGCAGCCTCTGCAACAGAATTGCTGGAAGCCCTCTTCTGACACCAAGGTCTCCAACTGCAGCAGTATCCAGACTGGCGTGTCTGGGCAAGCCTTTTTGGCAGGAATCCTCCCCAGTAAGGAAAAGGAACAGTGAAATTGGCTGGAAAAGGTGAAAAATGGTTTGGCTAACCAGATCTTGATCCTGTTGCTATTTGGCTATGCTAAGCCAGCCAATATATTTGGTTTCTATATCATGAAATGTGGTTTTCCTTCCTATTCTTCAAAATAGTTCTGAGAAAAGGTTCTTTGTTTTCCCAGGATATCAAAGAACAAAAATTATATTCTTCCTTCTTTTCACATAATCCCAAATATTCTGATGTAAGGGTTGGGAAAGGAAAAACAGCTGGAGTTAGGAAGGATCACCCTCTAGATTTATGGGTAACCCAGACAAGAATCACCTCAAAGTTACTCTCACCTTTGGAGGAGAAATTAGTGTGAAGAATCTGTAACCTTCCCGATACCTGTTTTCCCCCCAGAGGAAATGGGGAAGATGGTAGAGAAGGTAAGTGCACTTGCAGACAGAATTATCCTTATACCCTGCAAAAACTGAAGCAGCAGACAAGCCTGTTAAAAACAATAAAGTCAATTTAGTTGCTTTTTTAGATCTATTAACCTCCTGTGGTATCAGTAATAGAAGTGCTGGAAAATCGCCTGTTGAGTTGGTGTCGTGGGATATCCCTGGGGCTGTATTCTTCAGCAGATATAACAGGAGCTGCCATGGCAACCTCTTGTAAATAAAAGTGGATTGAAAACAAAATAAATCTGAAGCTGCTTTGTGGCTGTAAAGTAAATCTAAACTGCTCAAGAGGTCATTTTTTCTAATTGGGGATGGCAGGAGTGATGTCTGGCTGTCAGACGGCGCTGGGCGATGTGCAGGACAGACTGAGGAACCGGAGTGTGGCAGGGAAGCTAACAAAGCTTTGCAAAACAGACTGCAGACTCCAGGTTAGCATTACTAGGAGCTGCAATCTCTGGTGGCCTTTGTTCCGTACAGGGATGTTTTTTAAATGTCTCTCCAGAACCACGTGCTTTCCAGGGCACCTATTCCAAGTGCAGTAGAGCAGAGCTGGAGAGTGAGCAAGCTGTCTAAGAACAGTTTAAATCACAGGTTAATGGCAGAGTGAGCCTTCAATAAGATCAGAGCAGTTGGGTATGTGATAAGGACTGCACCATTGGCCTGCCGGGTACTGGGGTGTTTTGCAACACTTTTGGAGCAGTGTTTATTTTTGTTTTGTTTTTAAAGTGTTACTGTATCATCAACTGCTTGTCACATGGCCTTCTGGATGAGGAGGAACACAAGAAAGATATAGATACCTAGTCTAGCTATCTAGATATCTGCCTGTATTCTGCACAGATACATGCAAACAGAAAATAAGCATCTAGTATTTCCTTGCTTAACCAGCAGGTTGGAATTGAGGGAGCAGTATTTGCAGCCTGGCATTTGATATGTGTATTTTCTCCTTCTGTAAATGGATACCTTCACATACAGAATCCCATGAAGAACTGAAAGATGAAAAAATTGTTAGGTAGCAGCCACAATTGCAGACTTCATCACGGGACTAAGAGTACACCTATTACCATGTTTGAAATGTTCTCCAGCACTGTATTAACAAAGAAAGGTCTCGTGCTGTCCAAAGAGGTATAGCTCCAGTTATTTCTGCTTACAAATAGAGATCTCCTGTTCTGCATGTGAAGACAAGGGGAAGTTAGTGTATCTCCATGATATCTGATAGTTATACATTAGAACAGAGTCATCAGCTGGGTTTCATGATACTTTTAGACTTTAGAATTTAATATATACATGTTTTTAAGCTTGGAGTTGTATCTGGGAACTGAAATTTAACTCTTAGAAAAATAGTTGTACCTACCTACCACTCCTGTTCTTGAAGGTTTCTGCTCAAAAAGGGAAGTTATGGTTTCGTTCCTAGCCTCTCCAAATTTTCTGGTCAGCTTTTTCAACCCTGATTACTCGGTATGTGTCCCCTTAAATCCAGTGTCTTCCAGCCAGCCTTCAGCTTTCCTAAGCAGCAGGTTTTATCCCTGTGGATTACAACAAGTAGTAATATAGGGATGCTAATATGCGGAGCTCAAAAGAGGTTATTTCCTTGATTTGCTCCATGGAAAATGACTTAGCACACAACAGATTCCAGCTTCTGTACTACCGAAGATGGGTAGAGGAAAATGTTGGCAAATCCTTTGGCTAAATTAAAGCAAACACAAGGGGATATGGTTTTGTGTAACTTTCCATTGGGCTCTTAAACTTCTTCACAGAGATTCTTCACTTAAATCCTGCTGTAACATATGAAGTAGGAATAATAATAATAATGATAATCCATTTATTGCGAGTGTTTATAAATTCCATTTATGGCTGAATAATTTTTCTAGGGAGTATGTAAGTCATTTTGGTCTTAAGTAATTATAAGAATAAACAAATTAATACAGAAGCTTTTCTTTAAGGTGCTGTGATGTCTAGTTCAGCCTCCGTCAATTCTTGGTTACAGTGAAAATATAAACCAAACAAATTGCCTCTTCTTTTAGTTTTGAGATGTTGCCTTACATTTTTATTTGGAAATGAAGTTGCTGTGAAACACGAATGTCTGTAACGCCACCCTCATGGCCGTGCTTTGAATTGCGTTGGTGCTTTGTAGTTTGGGCCTTTGTAGATAGTTCCCACTGAATGTGCATAGATAGAGCCGGGAGCATATTAATTAGTCATGAATACTTTGGTTTGTGGCCTAATGATTTGGGGCCAGCTTGGCCAAGCCTGGCTGCTTCTGCTTTTTTTTTTCTTTTCCAACTTGGCATGACTTACTCCCATGTGCTTCAGTTCCAGTAATTCAATATTTTGTTCCTTATTTTTGTTGTTTGTTATGTAACAAGAATATTTTTCAAACACTTGTAAGGATTATGCCAGAGTTATACACATTTTTGAGCATATTTTGGATTTAGTATGATTACACAATGTGATTAGACCTGTGGCTGCTCTGAATTCTGAAGACAAGCAAGCCTTGCAGACTTCCTGGCCGGTGCTAATTTTTAATTAAGCTCTATTTAATCTCAAATTAGGTTTATGTGAAATTGCTGTTTATTTACTTCTTGAACTATTGTAAATGGGATGCAAATGTGGTGGCTGAGAACCACTGAATCGTTACATGGAAAGGGTAATGCCTTGCATCTGGGAGGTTCTGCGCTGGGGAAGTATTCCTGACATTTAGATCAAGATTTGGGATCCAGGCCTCAGTTCTTCAGCACACAGCACACTCCGTGCTTTCGGTCATAGAATTACTCGTTATCTACTCTGCTGATCAAAGGGACGCTAAACTTGACACTAACATAATTTCCTTACGCATGAAGAAAGGGGCTCTAAAACCCCCGTGGCTGGAACACCAAGGAGCATAAACAGAACAGACAGCAGGAGGTAGAATAGAATTGCAGTTTGGTTTTGTTAGTTAAAGATGAGCATGTGTGCTTTTCTTATGGTTTTATTGTCTTTAGTCTCACAGGGTCGGGTGCTCCTCTCTCAGTTGTGCAATGAATTGGTTATTTCCTCCCCAGGCACCGTGTCTTTGTTTCCACCCTCTTTGTTATATACCTGTCGTGTTTTTCAGAATATTTACATATTCTCATTCAGGTTTTGTTTATTGCTATAAATATTCTTTAAACTAAGCTCATACACCCCACGAAAGACAGGATAGACCATTTGCTGTGCAAGTGGCTATATTTAACCTGAAATTTCCTACAAGTTTTCTTCTGTGGGATTTGGGTACATCCCTCTGAAAGTTTTAGCACAGGACTTTTGACTTTGGCTGTGCAGGTGCGTTTTCATGGTGATGCAGTGCAAGCGCTGCTAAGGGCTCCCTATTCCCCTGTTACTTACACCTGCCACGGAGTTCACAGCCAAGGAGAATGGTCAGCAATCTCTATGGGTAAAGCAGTGGGCACTTTGGAAGTCAGATCACGGGTTACAATCATGGGATACTCTGATGGAAGGAAGAAGACATTAATGTAGGACATCACTTTTTCTTCTTTGTCCTGGCAGGATCTCAGCTCGTTTGCCATGCCATTCTTGGACGGTGATGTGGAGAGCACAGACAAAAATGCTTCTCGCAAGGTAAGATATGTCCAAAGCTTCACCCTCGCTGTAGTCGTTGGGTCCCTTGGTGGTAAACATAATTTATTAGGGTTAAAAAAGCCTGGGGTTTCAGTTTCTCCTGCCGTTCCAGTAACCTGACGGGTTAACCACTATGGCAAATGCAGTGACTTTTGCAGACCTTACCACGACAGTGCTTACGCAGTATAACCTGGAAATTATGCTAACTGCAGGTTGTATTGCTTTAAATACCACAGATGTTGTGTGTAACACTGTTGTAATTCAACGAAGTGATATTGTATCACTGTATTTTCAGGAATGTAGTTAGCTAACAAAATTTGTGGTGTTGCTACAAAAATATAGTGCCCAGATAGGTGTGTGTGGCTGTTGGTATGTTTTCCTGGAATTGCCTCCTGATGGTTGCTGTGTGGCTACAGATGTTTTAACTGTTCGATGTCCTTGATCTGTCTGTCCTTGGCACTGGCAAATGAGCTGCCTTCATTTGCTGAAGCCATAGTGGTAGGGTCTTCCCCTAAACAAGGTGGAAATGTTCCTCCTTGGTGCGGGGTTAACTCAAGGTTACCCCCTGGAGGTATTGCTGTGATTTGTTTCTCCGATGTTATGAAATGAAACCAATACTTTCGCAGAATTTGCTGCTTTAAAATGATCAGCCGAGCATATTCGGTGGATGACATTAGGGATGGTTATACAGCGCCTACATGTTCTTCAAAGCAATAAAAATTGTGGGTGGGATCTGTCATCCTCAGGTCCTGGCCTCATTATTTTTACAAAGCGTTGAAGTACAAGCTGGTCTGCTAAATGTAAGCCTCCTACCAGCCAAGTTACGGGCTTGGTGAAAAGAGAGAGATACTCCTCTCAGCAGTAGATAACCCCAAAAGCTGATCTATAGCTACACAGCACACCAGTTTGACGTGTCACAGTATTTACAAGGCTGTAGACCTCTGTGAAGATTAAACCTGCTACAGCCGTTTGTCAGAGATTCTGCAGTTATAGTTCAAGGCAGGTGAAGCAATAAATATCTCCTTAGTGAAGCTAATCTGCATCTAAAACAAAACTTAGCTCTGTTGACAGCATGAGTTTCTACTCCTTTGCACCTCACAGGGAAGGATAGTTGTTTAAAAACAATCTGCATTCCACCAGTGACTGAACAGGTTTATGACACTGGCCTTGTTCTTTTCTGCGCTGGACCTTTTAAGACTGTCGTAGGAGTCACTGACGCAGAGGAACTCTTGTAGGTGCCAGGGAAGATAAAATATACAGTGTTAGGTGCTTGTTTGGTGGGCTTGAATAGAGTGAACAATGTGATGTTTTTGGAAAGGGTTGTCATGCTGGAAGAAGGCAGGGGTTCCTAGCAAAACTTGATTTTTTTTTTCCATTTATCACCTCCTTTGTCCAAAGAAGGGCGAGCAAACTGCATGAATCTGTGCTGAAGAAAATACACCAAAGCCGATCTCGCTCACGTGGGGTATTACATGATGTTGTTTAATGACTTCCACTTCACCATTTATGAAGCCTGTTTTTCCCCTTACTGGTCCTGAGACTGTCTTTTGAGGAGTGCTTGTCTTGGGGAGAACTGAAAGAACATTTCAGTAGTTGCCCCTTTTTGCAGATTCAGTAAATGCTGGGGTTCTTTTTCCCCAGACTTGGATCAGGTTCCGCTTATGGAAATGCAATTAACTTTGGAATAACTATGCAGCTGGGGCTTAACATCTGAAATTTCTTTTTTAACTGACATTTTTGATGGAGTGTATAAGACAGAATTTTTTCTAACATCTTGGGGATCTGTTCAACACAACAAAATGGTAAGAAAACAGCTGGCAGTGCCCAATTTCTATTAAAATCCATTGCCACATAGCTCATCCTAAACACAATGTTTCTTAATGTGAAGGGTGGGATCTTTGCTGCTAGTGAATGATGAGTAGCATCAGATTACAGTATTTAATTCTAACTAAGAGTTTGCCAGTCACTGCTGATGCTACATAAAGAAGTTCCTCAGGGGTCAGTGTTGGGA
>NW_010252662.1:0-2078 GCF_000690775.1 Eurypyga helias
CGGCCCTCCCACCAGCGGTGTTTTTCCACCTCGCGGTGCTGGCACGCTGGCAAGCGCCGGGGCACAGGGAGGCACCCGCTGGCAGCAGCACCTGCACCACGTGTTGTTCAACCCCGATGATCCCAAATCTGCGGGAGATGCTCTCCCGCCAGAGGAAACTCGGGCTGTTTGGCTGGGCCTGTGTTTAAACCACAGCCCAGGGCACGGCTGCCTTACAGCCGGCTTCTCACGCTCCCATAAAGCCTTCCTCCAGTGCTGCCCTCTCCCAGAATATCCCGATTGGCATCAGAAACTGCGGCTGTCGCAGACTGAAAAGGCCAAGGATGAAGTTTGGCGTTTCCTACCCAAGCGTCTCCTCCTTCCGGGTGGGAGCTCGCTCACCCGCCTGGTGACTCAGGTGCAAGTTTCCTTCTGGAGAAGGGAGTCCCCTGTGACAGCGTCACACCCCGCGCTCCGGGAGACACGTCCCGTCTTGCTGCCGGCCGTGCCCTGCTGGAGCACCCTACCTGGGGACTCGGTCACTGCCCAAGCACCCCGCAAATATTCCCACAGCCAGGCACCACGCCGCAGCGGCCGAGCGCAGGACTCCCAGCACAGGGGCCAACCCCTCCTGAGGGACGAGGATCTACGCAGCCTTCTCCCTAATCCCTGCCTGGGCTGCAGCTGTCGGCTGCAAACCAACGCCAGGCCCTGCCACCCACGGTACCTGTGCCCAAAAGGGGACGGCTCCGTGCCTCCCTGCGTCACAGCCGAGAGAACACAGGGCAAGGAGCAGGAAGGCACAACACTCACCCTGGATCCTCCTTCCCAGAAACGGTCCTACGGGCAGGCGTTCGCTTTAGAAAAACGATTACGAGGGGTCGGAGGCACAAAGGGGGAACAACGGTGGCGCTACTCAGAGGAGGGCGACAGCCGCATGGCCGGCGCGAGCAGCAGCCCAGCTCCCAGGGCTTCCGAGGCCAAGGGTGAAGCTGTGCGAGCTCTTCCAGGAAGAAATTCAGGCTGGAGGGGCTGAGGGGGCACGAGTCATGGTTGGCTTCCACAAATACATTCGGAGCAGCTCCCTTCCACAACTTTTTAAGGAGGCGGCGCAGGAGCTGCCCCTGGAGCAGGAGGGTGGCGGGGCTGGGGAAGCCAAGTCACACAGTGTCCAGCACCCACAGGGCAGCACCTTCCTCTGCAGAGAGGAGCCATCCCAACCCGTGTTACCGGAACGGAGCAGCTCCCTCCAGCAGATATTCTGGCTAAGGCCGAGCAACGGGGCATCAGACAGCAACGAAACAAAATCACTACTCCAGCCCTTTGCCACTTGTTCCCAGCTCCAAGGTCATGGCAGGTGGACACAGCCCACACGTTCACCTCGGGGGTGTCCCTTTGCTTCGCCAGGGCCCCGGGATAAACCCAAACCCGTTTGCACAGAGAAGTCAGCCCAGGAACAACACCCCCCTCCGCCAAGCTCTCCGCAAACCAGCTAGTGCGCCGGCGTATCCCTCCTCACCGAGGAAGGGGCACGGCTGAGGCGTTCCCTGCACATCCCTCCTCACCCGGGAAGGGGCACGGCCGAGGTGTCCTCTCCCCGCCGAGCACGCAGCAGACGACAAGCGGTTATTATATCATGCTTTTAATACAAACTTAAAAAAATCTGGAACAATAGAAACTGTACAGATTTGATCAACCTTTTTGTGGGTTTTTTTTGTTTTTAACTAAATCTCTAGACACACCGATGTCCCGTTCCAAAATATTGCACAACATTCTGAATACAAAACTCTGATTGTATTCCTCCTTCGCTAAAGAAAAATAAAAGAAAGGAAAAAAAACCCAAACAAACAAGAAAAGAGACAGCGACACCCCCCACCCCCCTTGGTTCCCCCTCTCGGAAAGAAAACCCAAGCGGAGAAGGCCCGGAACCCCTCCGCTGGGAGACAGACTCGGGGGGGCCTTCACTCCTTCTCTCCCGCAAGGCAACTGGCAACTGGCTCCCCGGAGAGGGGCGGGAGGGAAAGGAGGGAGGCCAAGTGGGGAGAAAGGAATCTTCACCACTTGGGGTTGGTTGGTTTTTTTTTTTTTAAGTTTTTTTT
>NW_010252662.1:2142-2490 GCF_000690775.1 Eurypyga helias
AAAAATTACAGGGTTTTTTTTACGTTAGAAATATACATATATTATATATACCTCTTACATTTTACAAATGTAGCAAATCATTCCATACAAACGGACATCAACAAAAAGAACACAAACCCATAAAAAATAAATGTTTAAAAAAAAAAACCCAAACAAACTCTCTCTCCTCTTCCTAAGAAACCAGGTGAATTAGTGCAGGTTTTTAAAAAACAAAACGGAAGCTGAACGCCTACATCCAAGACTAGAAAAGACCCGAAAGGCCGTTAGTTCCCATCGCTGCCGGAGGAACGTTCCTGAAGCACGCTTGTGTCCTTGGAAGCTACCCAGAGGTTGGTCCCTCCTCTTTCC
>NW_010252663.1:0-207 GCF_000690775.1 Eurypyga helias
GTCCCCTCGAAGGGCTCGCAGGGGGCTCCCAGGGGAGCTGTGGATGCCACCACAGCTGGGCAGCACCAAAATCCGGGCGGCGTGTTGCGTCAGGGCCTGCGCCCCCGCCCTGCAGCCACCCGTCTCCGCAGGCCGGGTTCGCTCTCCGGGGCTGGCCAACGAACCGTGCCCGGAAGGCGCGCCGGGAGACCGCCGTTGCCGCCTTCG
>NW_010252663.1:341-621 GCF_000690775.1 Eurypyga helias
CTGTGCGGGATGGAGAGAGAAGACAGTTTCTGCAGCTCAACGTAGGGAGAACGTGTTCTCTTGGCCAGAAGTGATTAAAATACCAAAGTCAGTTCACACCATGCTGTACTGTGTGTTGGCACACAACACATTTCCTACACGGGGCCTTGGTATCCGAGACCGGCCCCAGCACCAGCTCCCTGAGGACACAGCGCCCCCACATGTTCATGGCTGTTGAACCAGCAAGCAGCTTCCGCCCACGCGCGGAACGGCAGAGCGGGTGTAAACAATTCTGCTTGGT
>NW_010252663.1:663-1541 GCF_000690775.1 Eurypyga helias
CACACACGTGCACCGCATAGCCCCGTGACTCCGGGCAAGTGGATGCCCTGTCATCCCGGAGCAGGTGCCATCCGTAACAGCAGCCATCCGGCACCCGAACCGCGGTCAGCTGGGAGAACAGCCATCCCGGCTGTCGGGCCGCAACACGCTCCCCAAGCCGGCGTGCGCCAGCATCACGCGGTGCGGCATCGCAGCCGGAGGAGGGGCTTTGCTTGCTCCCACGTCGAGCTCCTTTTCAGCTAGCTGCTGTAAAAGGCCCAAGGATGTTGAGTTATGGAAAGCGTGTGGTTTTGTGAAGGTGCCAATAAAAACATTAAACATTTACATTTTGTTAAACATCCTCTACACTGTTTCATCTGTCATCAACGTACATGCTAACGAGAAGGCTCAGGAAGACTCTCCTTGCTGAAGGGAAGATCTTTACCTTCAGGGTGCTTACAGACAGGCCTACGTTTCCCAAGGATGTCTCCATCCTTGGAAGCACCTGGACAAGCCCGTAGCTGCCAGGGCAGAAGCAGCCTCCCGGCTGCCTCCCAGCTGCTGCAGCTCCTCTTCCTGACGCTGTTCAGCTCAGGACAGGCGTTGGCGAGCTCCAGGCACAGCAGGCAATGCCTGCGGGGAGGGGGGATGGGGGGGCCGTGGCAGCCGAGTGATCTCCCAGCTGGCCTGCAGCCCCCGGGGCAGGTTCAGCTGGCAGTGCTGCCCCACTCCCCTCACAAATCGCAGAAGAGCACCAAGACCGACTGTCCTCTGGTTTAACGCCTGTTGAGAGAAGCTTTGCAGGGTAAAACACGACTCGTTTTGAATTCCACGTTTCGAGAACCAGTCCTGGCCAAAACGGTGGTGCGGGCCCTGGGGCAGTGTCGTGGTTTAACTCC
>NW_010252664.1:0-2155 GCF_000690775.1 Eurypyga helias
CAGCTGGGAAAGGGAGGGAAGGCAGTTCAGCCTCTTCAGCTTCCTGTTCTCCTGGCACTCCTGATTCAGGGTTGTCTGCCTCGTCCACTTCTTCTTCCCTTTGTAAAGGAAGAGGTTATTCCCTTACAACAAGATAACTTTCACTTTCAGTATTTCTTCTTGTATATAGGGGCAACAGATACGGGCACGGGTTGGTTCCCTGGTTGAGCTGCAGTGTCTGCCACAGGGGTTGGAGTGGCCACAGTGCTTGTCCATTTGTCATCAGATCCAGAGACCTTTTCTTCCCCTTGAAGATACTGAATAGTGTTATCATGTCTTGGTAGGCACGGGCCAGGCCCCAGCACATTGCTGTGATTTGTGTCTTTCTGGAATTGCCAGGGTAACAGCATACTTTTTCCAAATATTTTGCTAGTTTTTCAGGATTAGGGGTCAAGTTCCAAAACACTGAAGTTACCCAGTGTCCTAGGTCCTTGCCCAAACCATCCCACAAACCTTGCCACTCATAAGTATCCAGTCTTCCAGCAGAACTCTGTGGTATTTGTATATAGTTGCTAAACCTTAGACAAGACCCAAAACACATTCAGGAGACATGGAAATAGGAACATGCCTATTTGAACATCACAAGAATATTCAAAATTCTCAAAAACTATTGTAACTAGCCTGGAGGAGAAGTGAAAGGTGAAGGAGCAGGGTAAAGTGTCTCCCTTGTCTTCCCCATAGATTGACTGTCCCAGGAGAAAAAAGAGTGTAATTATTCATAGTTTCCAAGAGATGTTTCCCAAAATACAGAGATGATGACAATACTGAGTACAAATAACAGATTAGTCTCACAAGCAGTAATTTTATCATATCACAAACCAATGTTGCACACTACAACACAGTGATAACCTAATCCAGCTACCAGAGGTGATAAACAACACAAGAGGGAATATACGGGGCAAGTAAAGTGTTACATAACACAGATCTGAGAACCAGCACAACACCTGAGAGCAAATAAATCAACATTGTGACCAGCAACTTTTAAAGTAATAAACTGCATGCTTATAACAAATTTGTTCTAACACACTTTGGTCAGAATTGTCCTTATATGAACTCTTTATGCCCATGTTGGCCACAAGAAGGATGGGGTTGAGGTTTAACCCATCAGGAAGCTAAATATCACACAGCCATTTGCTCACTCCTCTCACCCCAGTGGGATGGGGAAGAGATTTGGAAAAAACATAGTAAAATTCCTGGTTTGAGATGAGATAAATTTAATAGGACAGGGAAAAGGAAGGGGAAATAATAATAGTAATAATGAAAAACAATATACAAAACAAGTAATGCAGAATGCAATTGCTAACCAATGCCAACCAATGCACAGCCAATCCCTGAGCAGTGGCCCCTGGCCAGCTTTCTCCCAGTTTTATATGCTAAGTATGATATCATATGATATGGAATATTCCTTTGGCCAGGTGGGGTCAGCTGTCCTGGCTGTGTCCCCTCCCAGTTTCTTGTACACCCCCATCCTACTTAGTGACAGGGCAGTGTGAGGACCTTAAAGGTCCTTAACTCAGTATAAACACTGCTTAGCAACAACTAACCCATCGGTGTGTTATCCACGTTATTTTCATCCTAAACCCAAACCACAATACTATCCCAGCTACTAGGAAGAAAATTAACTCTGTCCCAGCTGAAACCGAGACACAAGGAAACACAAGAAATAACTGCTCAGTTTTGGGAGGTAACTACCACTAAGGCAGCATGAGTTGGTGTGAGTTATGGAACTTACACCATGGCCACGGCCATGAATTACTCACTTCTGGCAGCTGAAAGACCATTAGCATAAGTAAGATCCTAAATCCAGTTTGTACTGTCTTCAGCACTGTTACACTATTACCCTCCTAAGTTAGCTCAGTTTCCGTCCTTGATTTTATTTTACATTTATTCTGTAAAATGGTCACATAGTGGGATTTGCAATTACTTGCAGAATTTTCCAGCTCTGTATCTCCTTCCAGACAACCCTTTGAAGTTGTCCCCACTGAATATTGTTCTTTTCTTAGTTTCTGTGATTAAATGAGCTTTTGCCTAGCCAGATTTAGCTTAGCTTTTGATTATCTTATAAAATAGGTAAAACTGTCAAGTAGTTGCTTTCCTCTTAAACAAGTGATCTGAT